>NC_079495.1:9913012-10143540 GCF_030052815.1 Hevea brasiliensis
TACACCTCTTAATTTTACCTCTCTTTCACCTCTTCTCAAACATAAAGAATATATATTACATCTCATTACCTTTTCATTAATTCACTCATTCCCAAACATAAGATTTTTTTTTATTATAACTCTCCTTACCCTTACCCTTCCCCTTTCTTACCCTTTCATTATTTATCCTTTACTCATCTCATCCAAACATTACCTCAGGAGAGATGCCAGAGGATCTTCGAAGCTCTCTATTCCATGATTAAACTTGCGGCCGATTTCTAGAAAAGAGCAATCTAGGGTAGCCATTGGTCAGCAAAGGTGATTTGGGGATAATACACTCAAGTATACTATCCTCCAAAAGTGAGATGTGGCCTCCTGAATTGACAGGTGTACTCGCATGCGGAGCTAATTTGTTTGCTACAGACCATAGTGAGAATTATTTTCTTTTTCCAATGAGGCATTTGACTCGAAGAAAAACTCGTTTGAACTCGCCCCTGTTGATTCAGTAGCTAATGAGGTTGCTTTTGTCTTGTTACACAGTTGGGGACGCCAAAAAGTGGTCATTCTTCAGCTATAATGATATTAAATCTAACATTATCGATATCGACAGCCAAGGTTTTGTTAATGTGAATTAAAGAATCGGTAAGAATGAGTAATCTAGCTGAATCGATTTTTGTTTTGGTTTGAGTGCTGCTATCAATAGAGATGAGTTCACCAAATTGATTATCAACCCAACTGAAGAATTGCGATGTCCAAACATTAAGGGGAATGCTACAAACCATTAGGCAAACAAGGCGCTAGGAGGGTGTAGCATTAACATGGCATGGTTATATCTCAGTAAACCATTTGTTTAACCACGTTCATTCTTCCAGAAAATGTTCCATAAGCTCCTTTGAGTTGAAAGTTAGCAAGACAGAACTTCCCCCCACATAGAGGACTTTAATGGAGAACACTCTCTCCGCAAAGAAGTATTCCTGGAGATTAGAAATTGTATTCATGTTGATGACTGTCCCAAAAGCTGATCGAGACAACCACTTCATGTTATTATTGCTAGATGAGAAACTATCTGTTAGAAATAAATAAATATATATATATATATATATTAAATCATTATAGATTACATGATTAGAGAATCTGTATATCTGGAAATATGCTTGTATCTATGATTTTCTATGAACAATAAAGAACAGAAGCGAAAGGATAGGTTCACAACTCTCAATATCCACAGCCTTCAAATTCTATATGAATTTTATCTATATTAAATGAGATTATCAGAATATATATATATATATATATAACTGAGAGTTGGGGTCTCTTCCTTAGTGGGCTTATGGACAGCCTGACCCATTACAGGCTTGTCTAAGCACATGACTCAATCCATTTAGATATTGCCAATTACTAAACATATTATTTGATATCATTATTTAATCTGTCAATGAGCCTAACAATTGATTAATGTTAATCCACATCTAGATAAAAAAATAAATAATTCAACAATATCTAACTTGGATAGCAGTAATCAATTTATTAAACTAAAAGAACAGATTAATAAAATACAAAATAATATCCAATAATAAGTAAGCAATTTAACATATAAAATCCAATTAATGTAATGGCAAACAAAGTAACATTAAATTCGATAGGTAAAACAATATTATATATATGTGCCAACAAAATCTCAAGAACAAAAACTGAATTTAAATGGAATATATGACAAGATATGTCCAAAATAATGGTTTAAGCATTTCATATAAATGCTAACACAAATGTAACATAAAACAGACTCCCACTAAACCAATATATATATATATATATATATATATTTTGGATTTAAAATACATCTATGAAGTTATTTTTGAAAATAATTTGATTTCTAAAACTAATACTTCCAAAAAAATTCTCCTAAAAAAAACATGAACAATAACTTAATCTAGACCACCATGCTTCCACAGTGTTACAATAATAATATACAATAAGCCCAACATGCAATAATAATATATAATCCTTGGAGCCAAACTCAACCTTTGAATGCACACATAATCACAACAGTAAATCTATAATATTTGGGGAGCATAGCTCGACCGTCATATAGTTATCCATAAAACATTTTACTATTTCAAAATAAAAAAAAATACATGCAATCAATACAGAGTTTTAAGATATGAAGTATTAATAAATAAAAGATACACTGCAGTAAAGATAGATAGAAATAGCTCCCCATAGAACTATTGTTCAGTCACCTGAAAAATTAAAAAAAAAAAAAATTAAACATACAAACCATTACTTACTTTAATAAAAAAAAAAAAGAAACAATTAAGAGACATGGCTGCCAAAGCTTCTACTATAGTGTAGCACGTGGGTTATATGGTCATAAAACAAATCGAATAAATATAAAATAATTTCCTTCAAATTATTTGTAAATTTTAAAATGAAATAAAATTAAAATAAAATTAGAAGAAAACCTCTCCAGTTTCACTTCTGATTTTGAAATGTCCACATGCAAACTCCAGTGCTCAACTCATGGATGTGCTTGGACCTGCCACGTCTGCCACTTGAGACCAGAGAGAAGAGAAATGTCAAATTACCATAACTGTACATAGAACCATATGAATATTCAAATGAGGAAAAATGTTCATTATATTATTATATAAAAAATACAGGCAGATAGCCCTACGTAATGAAATATTACTACTATTACAAAGATCAATTTTAATTTGTTACTAAATAATCATTTAAAATTTAACCTATATTTCATAATAATCATGTCAATTTAATCTATATTTCATTATTACTATTATTATTATTATTAAATTGAATATATATTATTCAACGATATCATTAATTGGTTTTTGTTCTAAAAAAATTATCGTAGTGTTATGTTATAGAAAATATTTTTAAATACATTTTTTTTATTAAACTTAATGAAAATAATATTCAATTTATGACAATTTCAATTTGTTAAACAGAGTACATCTACTTGGTTTAAAAAGAAGCTTATATATTATATATATATATATTGCAAGATGTTTGAAGCATAATAGAAAATGAAACAAAATGGATTAATTCTTTAAACCAAAACTATTAGAATTATTTTAAATTAGGACCATACTCTTATATATTAATTCTCACCTGCTTTTCGTATGGGATCGTTGTTTAGCTGAGGACAATTTTTGATTTGAACCTCTTGAAGTGATGCCATGTTTTGTAGGCATTCTGGTAATTCTCTGAGGTTTCTACAGCCTTTAACTTTCATAACTTTTAAACTGTTGGTAGATCCTCGAATACGCCATTGTGGAAACTCCACTAATTTTGGCAAGTTTCTTAACTCTAGTTTTTGGAGGCTGAATTGAGTTGGGAATTGATTGTCTTCTCCTTCCTCCATTGCCAAATCAAGGTTTTCACATTCTTGAATACAAAGAGTTTCTAATGCCATTAGGCATTTAATACTTTGTGGCAAAGATATCAAGCTTTCACAACAATCGATGATCAATCTTCGAAGCATTTTGAGGCCTTGCATGTCTTCAAACAAATATTCTAGATTATCACACCCGTCAATGAACAAAAATCGAAGAGACTTCAAGCAGCCTATTCCACCCGTTGGTAAATACTTTTGATTCGTAGTTATCCAAAGAAATCTAAGGTTAATCATTTACTTTATATCTTTGGGCAACTCTTCAAGACTCCTACATCCATATAGTAGTAGAACTTGCAAGCTTTGCAGCTTACATATGGAACTAGGGAGTCTTCTAATTAAACCATTACCAAATAAACTAAGATATTTCGAATGCTTCAAATCACCTATACTTGTTGGCAGCACTTCAAAACTTGAAAAACTCAAATCCAAGACTCTCATGTACTGAAATCTTGAGACACACTTTTTAATGAACACTTCACTACTAATCCCCTCTTGTCTTTCATTTATAGACCAAATGGTTCGCACACGATCCAGGTTTTGTAAGGATTCAGGAAGATCATTTGGAAGTGATTCAGGATAAGGAAAAGATATATGTCGAACACTTTTGGGAATCTGTTGAGTGCTGGTCCTTACCATTGAGCATTCATTTTGTGTGACTGATAATGCTAGATCATGTATTAGATCATGCATTTTACATTTAACATTACCACCATATTCAGAAAAATCTTGGAAGAAACATCTAGAACACAGCTCTCTAAAATAGCGTAAGCCAATATCTTCTAACTCTTGATTCTCATTGGAAGATTGAACAAGTCCATTTGCTATCCATAAATAAACCAATTCAATATCATCCATTTCATAATCCTTGGGAAAAACGAGCAATATGCAAAGCATCGTTTCAAGTAAGATGGCAAGTGTTCATAGCTCAATCTTAAAGCAGGCAAAATGTCATCTTCCTTTTGCTCTAATTTCCATATCTCATTATCTCTTATAAATTCCCATTCGCGCTCATCAGTTACAGAGTAAAGCAGAGATCCTAATGTTATCACTGCCAAAGGAACTCCTTTGCATTTTCTCACAATTTCTTCCCCAATTCTTTTCAAGTTTGGATTTTGTTTTTCTTGTTGTCCTTTAAATGCACATTTAAAAAACAAAGACAAACAATACTGGTGTGAAAGAAGACTTGACTGCTTTCCTTCTCAAGGCTTCACATTCAAACTCATCCACCACATCCTCTGCATCATAAAGGACATCTTTGAGCATCCCCAGCCAAGCCTCTATCCTTTGATTGTGTGACCCCTTCTGTTCGGCGTCGAAAAGCACGGCTTGTACGGCAGCCAAGATCTTCATAATTTTTTCAAGTTCACTTTTGAGTCCCCATGCGAGGAAAAATTCTTGAAGAGCAAGAGAGCCCAACTTCCCCATAACACTTTCTGTGATGTTGAAGAGAAAAGACTCCGCCATTGTGTTCAGTTGACACAAAGGAATTGGTGTATTGTCACTGTGAGATATTAAGTTGTTGAAGACTTGTGTAAGAACTTCAATAATGAAACGATAGGGTGGAAAAGAACTGATTTTGTGGTTGTGAAAGAGCTGAGAACCTAATTGCTTTGAAAGTATGCATAATGGAAGAAAATTGATTTTTTTAACCGAATTAAATTAGTCATTAAATTGAATTTTACTAAATTGAATAAATTATTAAATTAAATTTTTTTGAGATGAATGATTAAATTAAATTGAATCCATTCACAAAAAAAAAAAAAAAATTGAATCCAATCCAATTAAAAATTAAACTATTTTAATTAATTCTGTTCATTTTAATAATTTTTTGTTAAAAATATATTTTTAAATTTTTATATTAATATTTGTATAGAATTTAAAAATATACATCATTTTGATTGATTTGATTTTTTTTTTATTTCAAAAATTGAATTAAATTAATAAAAATTAAGTTTTATTAATTTAATTTAATTTTTATGACTTAAATGGAATAATTAACAGAATCAATATCTACTGTCATTATGAGCTGATTGAGCTATTTCGTTGACCTATTAAGTCCTACACCATGAATTGGGCCCTCTCTAGCTACCAGAAACTTTAGACTACATGGGTTAGAGGTTTCTTTTTAATTATTAAATTTACTTTGGTCATTATTATTTTTATTTAATTAATATTAAGATGATTTATTTTATGATAAAATAAATTTTATTTTATAATTCAATATTATGCAAAGTAAATATAAGACATTTATATCAATATAAGAAAGTATGATTATAATAAATTATTAATTTATTTTAATAATATTCATCAAAATAAATACTATTTGAAAATAGCAAGTATTTTATTGGTATAATTATTATTATTATCTAAAAAATATTCAAAAAATATAAGTCTATAGACTTTTTTATAGCATCTATTTAGAGGTTTTTTTTTTTTTAGAATAGCATTTATTTAGCGTTATTAATCTATTAAATTGTGTAAATTTAATTTATAAGTAATAAATACTTAGATTTACTTTGTTCTTAAAATCTAATTTAATCGCAATACATTTAACTTAATTTTTCATAATTAAAAATCTTTTAAAACAATCTTTTAATAATTACCATAAGAATAATGTTACACTTTTTTTAGATGGATTAATCAATTCACTTTTTTAACATGTGTTATTATTATCTTCTTTTATTACTAGACTATATGGTTTAGTATTTTCTATGATCAAATTATGCTTTGTTCAATTTATTATAATAAGTAAATAATAAATAGCATATTATTAATATTAATTAGTCTTAAATTATAATATGCATAAATAACCAATACATAATATATGTAATGATTAAATTTTAATTTTATTTAAATTTATATTAAATATTATTAACTATTAATAGATAGTAATTTTGTTTACAAGATATGTAACACCCACACTGCAGTCATTCTGTACATTCTACTGTTCCGATGACCAGTATCGATTCGGATAGCTAGAACGTCTGGAATAATATTTAAACTAAAGTGAGGAGTCATAAATAAATCAAATAATAGCCCTAAATCCGGGAGAAAATTCATGAAACAATTTTCGAAACTCCAGATAAGAGTCATTGAGGTTTCGATGGCATTAGAATGCCAAGAAAATGCTTAGAGAAATTTTTAGATCGGTACAGACGATTTTGGCTCAATAAGCCAAACGGAGGGCATTTTGATCATTTCGTCTTCAGATATGATTTTTCACCAACTTGTCCAGTTAAATAAATGATTATTATAACATAAAAAAATGAATAAAAATTGCTAAAAATTTAATTGAAAATGAGTAGCAAAGAAAAGAAAAGAAAATGAAAGAAAAATTGAAATTTTGACACCACATGATGTCATTAGTGTGCTCTCCACCAATCATCATTTAATAACACAATTAAAATTCATTAAAAAGGGGAAAATGAGTCAAAAATTGAAACGCAAATTCTGGTTCTTCTTCTTCCTTGCCGATTTATCTCTCTCTCCTATCTCTCATCATTTTGTCCAACTTCTCACTAAAATTTCCTTGAAAATTTACCCCAAAATCCTAAACTCACTTCATTAAAACTTCTTCCCATGTCTTAAATCACCTTTAGGCAGCCATTAGAAGGAGGAATTGTGAAGAATTTCAAGCTCAAGTTGAAGCTTCAAAGAGGTTAGTGCCATTTTTGTTCACTCTTTTCTTATATCCTTTGTTAAAACATTAATTTATGTTAGAAAGTATGAAATTGGAAACAAATTAGGCATGGTAAAGTTCACTTAAAATTTTGACAGCCTAGGGTAGTCTAGGGTTTTAATGATTCAAGTGAGTTTTAGTGGTGAATTGATGCAATTGAATATGAATTTGATTATTAGAACATTAGATTGCATGTTGTTTGAGTAATTTGGAAATTTGAGTTAGGGTTTGGGGTAAAAAAAAATTAAGGTTTTGGTTATGTGATGGTGAATGGAAGTCCTAATGGTCAATTAATGACCATTTGGCCGTGTTTGATGAGGAATTGAAGTGAATTGGGGCTTTGGATTTGAGATTGGGGGTGCTGCCTTGGGTGACCTATAGGACTGGATGTGAGTCTAGCAGGTTTGGGCAACTATAACTTGAATTGTGTAGGTTCAATTGGTGCAAGGCCAATTGGACATGAAATAAGATACATAATGACACAACTTTGATGAAAGAACCCTGCCCAGAAAACCACCATAAACTAACCTAAAAATTTACCAAATCCGGATACCATTCATGCTACCTCGGCAAAATGACCAAATGAACAGTGTTCATTCATTTGGTCATAACTCAGTGTAGAAAGGTCCAATTGATCTGAAATTTATATCAATGAAAAGCTTAGACATTTTAGCACAATTTTTATGCATAACATAAACTCTACTTCTAGACAAAACCAAATGAAATTGTTAGCCAAAATTGAGCAACCAAATCTGGCAGAATGGGATTTTGCTCAGAAATTCTGGGCAGATACTAGTCCGGCCAGCCTTGTTCTAATTGGCATATCTTGAGCTAGAAAACTTCAAATGGAGTGATTCAAAAAGCAAATTAAAGAAGATACATAAAGGAACAACTTTCATGAAGACAATTTTATCAAATTCCTATAGTACAAATTGTTAGTAGTATGCCCTAGAGTATATCATTTAGTATGTATCTTGTACATATTTTTAATAATAAAAGGCATTTCCACTTTTCCGTTTACATAATATATTTATGTGTAATAGAAAAGGTCCATTGATATTTTGTTAGAAATATTATTCTTAAGTTGTTAAGAATATGAGTGACAATATTTCTAGCACAAAGTATCATAAATAGGTTCACAATCGAGGATACTTCATAATAAGGACATGACTTATCCAGAAAGATTGTATTCATGTTTGTTCCCAAGTTATTTATATGAGATATGAATAAGATGGAATGGTGAGTCTCATGCCATATAACAAACATGATAGACACTTATAAATGATAAGTAGGCCGAACCAGTGACACTTATGACAAGCACATGGAGTTTACTCTTGTCAATGTTTTGTCATAAATCATATCAGTGCATATAATCTTTAGACCTGAGATAGCACAGTTATCTTGTATATAGGTAGTTTGAGTTTGATACTGCTTTCATACTTGTACTATGTATGGGTATATGGGCATTTGTTGGCTCCTACTAGTTATATATGGAGGTAGGTGTTGATCAAGATGGAATCTGTTCCTCTAAGTAAATAGAGATAAAATCCTATGTTCATTTAATTGTTCTTGATGTTTCAAGTTCCTGGCCAGGACAGATAGATTTATTCAGAAAAGAGTTTCTGATGAGAAAAATCTTTTTAATCAAGAATTAGAATTAAAAGAGAACATAATATTCATAGCAAAAGGAGTTTGACATAAACCATGACTCCAGCTTGAGTTGGGATTTTGTAACAGAGAGATTCTAGTGCATGGTAACATATGATTATAGGTTCATTTAAGGTAAACCTTATTACTAATTGGGTGGCCATGGCATGCTATGCTAGGTGTTAACCATGGTCTATGAGGTTCATAAAATGATTTAGAGAAATCATTTATGGTAAGAAAGAGTTCTGATGATATTAAGAGTTGATATCATGTCTCATTGCCAATTAGTGATGAGCCTAGTAAGTCACACACATACACAAGTTATCACCTATTTAAATATGATTTAATTAATTAATTAAAGAGTTTAATTGATTAATTAAATAGGTTTGGTTTGCAATTAAATTGCAAAGTCCCTAGCATGACTTGAAACCAAATCTAGATTATTGGATGTGTAGTATAAATTAAATTTATATTTAAAGTGTTTAAATATGAATTTAATTGATGAGAAATTAATTAATAGAGATTAATTAATTAATTTATATTTGATATAAATTAATTAGAAGAAGAAAATAATTATTTTGGGTTGAGAACTCAAAATTAAGACACGAGGGCATTTTGGTCATTTCACGATTGTGACACGTGGCACCATGAGATGGTGACACATGGCATAACACATAAGCTTGCCAAATGTTTTTAATCATGTAAGATGATTAAAATCAAGATTAAATATAGGTTTGACACTTGGCACAATGTGATTGGGTCACTTAAACCTAGAGCTAATCAAAAGGTGACATGTGGCTAGGGTTTAATGTGTTAACCTAGCTATTTAAGTGTGGTTATGAAAAGAAAACATAACCAGCAGCCTCTCCTCTCAATTGTCACGCCACTTTGAGCCTCTCCAGCTATTTCTCTTCATCTCTCATCAATTCAAAGAGATTAGCCATCAATCTCTTGAATTAAGAACACTAGAAATTGTTTCTAGTGTCCTGTTTACATCTCTAATCTCTTAAAAGGCAGAACTTGAATTTCTAATTAATAGAAAAGGCTTTAGAAGCTATTCAAGGGCTGCCATAGGTGTTCTTGGTGTGGACAAGCTAGAGGGACAACATCTGGTGTCCTGAAGACGAATCTCAAAGGCGCAGACCCGCTGCAGCACATCAAGAGGTTAGTGTAATCGTTCTTGATTTAATCTAGGGTTCTAAAATTAATCTGATTAATTTTAAAATCTTAAATGGCAAATACAGATCCAAAAACATATTAAAAGAGTTTTAATATGTTGTTTATCATTGAAATCAAATAGATAAAAAAAAAAATCTTGCATGGTGCATGTGACCCTAGGTAAAATTTTTGAATTCAATGGTATAATCTTGTGTTTTTACGCTTCCGTTCCTTCAATTGGTATCAGAGCCACTATATTTGCCATTTAGATTGTTGATTATATAATTTAATTATGTGTTTGATCATGAGATCAAGAGATTCATTGCTGGTTGGATCATGAGGTGTGGCGGCACACATGGTGAAGCCACCATTGGTGGCGGCAACATTGGTTCCATTGGTGGTTCAAGGTTTGGCTTTTAATTCTGCAATTGTTGTATGATCTAAGGCCTATTCTTTGACTAATTAAAGTGTTTAATTAGTAGTTTTAATCACACAATTAAATTATGATTTAAATCAGAATTTTAAAAATTGTTTGAATGTGATTCAAATCTGAATTTTAAAAGTTGTTTGAATGTGATTCAAATCTGAATTTTTAAAGTTGTTTGAATCATATTTAAATCTGATTTTTTAAAATTGATTCAATAAAATTCAGATCTGATTTTTTAAAAAATATTTGAATGTGATTCAAATCTGATTTTTTAAAAAATGTTTGAATGTGATTCAAATCTGAATTTTTGAAGTTGTTTGAATGTGATTCAAATCTGAATTTTTAAATTTGTTTGAATGAGATTCAAATCTGAATTTTTAAATTTATTTGAATCATATTCAAATCTGGATTTTTAAGTTGAATATGAGATATTCAATTTAATTTAAGTATGTATGTTTTATTTAATTGTTAAATAGTGATATGCATGATGGATGATCATGGACTATAAAAGACCAATGTGATTGGATTTATTTCTTTTATGTTTCTTTGGGATTGTAAATTAATTAATTTATTTTAATTTATTTTGGGCATGTATTATTAAGTTTGTAATAATATTTTGGGTTGTAATTTCATTTATTTAAGTTCTTGTAAATTCGCCTTGGTATGCCAAGGATTACTATGTAATATTGGATTGCAAGAAGTTCAAGGAGGTCAAGAGCATTGGTGGGACCAGTGGGAGGAATTCAATATCAAGTGTTGATTATGTACTCCTTCAGCAACTCTTGTAAAATGAATGAATGAAATGCACCTAGGAATGCCCTGATTCAATTCTTGGTGGCTCATATTTGAATCCCTTAGAAAGTCCATGATCATACCATATTTACTGCTTATCCATGAATGCATGAGATGTATGGGAATGTATGCAATTATATGATATATGCATGCTAAATGGATAATGTGCAAAGTGAGACCTTAATAGTAATAAGGATGGCTATAAAATCTTCCAAACAAATGATTAAGTTGGAAATGCTATAATTAAAGTAATTATAACATAAGCCCTCCATTGGGGCAATTATTTTAAGAAATTTTAAATAGTTGCATGAGATGCAATTAATTTAAGAGATTTTCTTAAGAATAATTGTTAAGCATGAGATGTTGTAAATATGTAAATGGTTTGGTGGCCAATATTGGATGTACCTGAGGACATTAAAATTATTTGCATAATTCTTGACTCAATGGGATCAACTTAACTAATGCAAGATAAGTCAATAATGGATGTACCTGAGATTTTGAGCATTAGGGGCTAGGTAAAGGATTGAACCTCACATGAGATGTGATGGGCAAGGAGTTGCCCACTTATAGTTTATTGTAATTCCAATAATGGATGTACCTGAGGATGATCAATAGAATTATAAGAATTCAATCACCCACTAGAAATCCATCCAACTAGGATTTCCGTTTTCTACTTTGGAAGTGTAGGATTCGCTAAGTTAGTGGGAGGACCAATTTGATTAAAAGACCATAATCATTTTGGTTAATTACATGATACATTTACTAATTAATCTGGTTATTTTCTGCAGTTAATTTTCTCGATAAAATGAGCACAAAACAACCACCACCATCCAATATCCTTGCAAGCATACTTGATCACAACAGTTGACAGACCTAATCATGCGATTGGCTAAGAAATTTGAAACTTGTCCTGAACCTTGAACATATAGGATATGTTCTAGATTCAAATGTTCCTGGTCCCTTAACTCCAGAGGCCACACAAGAGGAACATGAAACTTTGGACAAGTGGAAGGAGCATGATATGAGAGCTAAGTGTTACATGCTTGCTTCCATGAGTAATGAGTTACAGAAGCAACATGAGAACATGCAGAGTGCGAGTGAGATCCTCCTTCACCTACAAGAGTTGTATGGTGAGCACAGCAGGAATGCTAGGTATGAGATATCTAGACAGCTATTCCGTATGAGGATGTCTGAGGGACAGAATGTTGGGGATCATGTCCACAAGATGATTCGGCTGATTGAGCAGTTGGAACATCTTGACTTCAACATGGATTTCCAACTACAAACGGATTTGATCCTTCAGTCCCTTCCTGAGTCTTTTGGGAATTTTGTGACAAATTTCCATATGACTAAACAGGAATGCACCTTAGCTGGTTTACTCAACATGCTGGTTATTGCCCAAAAGAATATGCCGGGCAATAAAGGAAAAGAGGTAGCTTCAGTTGCATCTTCTTCTATTGGAAAGTCCAACAAGAAGAAGGGCAATAAGAAAAAGAAACCTTAGATTCCTGGTCCTTCCAAGAAAATAGCTAAACAGAAAAGGAAGACTAAAGCTGATGGAGGCAAAGGAAAGTGTTTCCACTGCCAAAAGGATGGGCATTGGAAAAGGAACTGCCCAGAGTATCTTGTTTCTCTGAAGGACAAGAAGGATACACCTTCAGAAGGTATGTCCATATCTTGTTATTTAGATTCTGATGATACTTATAGTTCATCTACAGCTTGGGTTTTAGATACTGGTGCCAGTTCTCACATTTCTAATGATGTGCAGGAACTAGCAAACAGTAGCAGCTTGCGTTCTCAAGATATTAGAGTCCGGATTGGCAATGGCTAAACTGTTGAAGCTTTAGCCATAGGATCTAAATCTTTTTACATGTTTGGACATGTTTTGTGTTTGGATAATATTTTATATGTACCTGATACTTTTAAGAACATCATTTCTATATCTAGTTTGACTAGAAATGGCTATGAATTTCAGTTCACAGATGATGTTTGCAATATTTATTTTGGAAATAAATATGTTGGTTCGGGTTATATGAATGATGGTCTTTATTATTTGGATAATAATGACAAACACAAATTGAATGCAAGTGATCTAAAAGAATACAATGCCATGGTGAAAACCAACTCAAGTTCAAAATATATTTGGCACTTAAGGTTATGTCATGTTGCAGAAGATAGGATTGCAAAATTGGAGAAAATGGGGATTCTATCCTCATTGGGCTCTGAGCCTACTCCAACTTGTGAATCTTGCCTTCAAGGCAAAATGACTAGATCACCCTTTGTTGGACAAGGGCTAAGAGCTGAAAATATTTTGAAATTAATACATAGTGATGTATGTGGTCCGTTTAAAGAAATGGCTAAAGGGGGCTTTCATTATTTTATTACCTTTACTGATGATAAATCAAGGTTTGGGTATTTGTATTTGATGAAATACAAACATGAATCCTTTGAAAAGTTTAAGGAATTTAAATCTGAAGTAGAAAATCAAACAGGAAAAAGTATTAAAGCTCTTCGATCAGATCGTGGAGGTGAATATTTAAGTACTGAATTTGATGAATACTTGAGAGAGCATGGCATTGTTTCTCAGCTGACTCCTCCAGGAACGCCACAACTGAATGGTGTATCTGAAAGGAGAAATCGTACCCTATTGGATATGGTACGTAGTATGATGAGCTATACTGATATGCCAATCTTCTTTTAGGGATTTGCATTATAATCACTTTATATATTCGAATAGGATTCCATCAAAATCAGTTTCTTCCACACCTTATGAGATATGGCATGGAAGAAAACCAAGTCTTAAGCATGTTAAGATTTGGGGTTGTCCAGCTTATATCAAAAAGCTGAACACTGATAAATTGGAAACCAGATCAGAAAAAGATCGATTTGTTGGATATCCAAAAGATAGTTTTGGATATTATTTTTATTTGCCTACTTCACAAAAGGTTGTGATAAGTAGAGATGCCACATTTCTTGAACAACAGTTTGTTCAAGAAGGAGGCAAAGGAAGGCAAATAGAGTTAGAATTGGAGAATTCTGACCAACCAATGATCGATGGATATAAATCCATCTAGTCAACCTATACCCATTGATGAAACATCTACACTGCTCCTCGTAGAACAACTGGGTATCTCACCCACCAGTGAGATATGGTTTTCTTCATGAAGAAGAACAAGAGTTGTCTACTCATGAAGAAGTAGATCATGGAGATGATCCACTTACCTATGAAGAAGCTATATCAGATATAGACTCTTCAAAATGGATTGATGCTATAAAATCCGAGATTGATTCCATGTATAAGAATCAAGTTTGGGATCTTGTTGACCCACCTGAAGGTATTGTACCGAGAGGGAACAAATGGGTTTTCAAGAAGAAAATTGGTTACGATGGAAAGGTAGAGACCTATAAGGCAAGGCTAGTAGCGAAAGGGTTTCGCCAAAGGCAAGGAATAGACTATGAGGAGACTTTCTACTTTGTTGCCATGCTTAAATCAATTAGGATTTTATTAGCAATAGCATACTATGATTATGAGATTTGGCGATGGATGTCAAACAGCCTTTTCTCAATGGATACATTGAAGAAAACATTTTCATTGAAAAAACTAGGTGATTTGAATCCCAAGATGGTTCCAAGGTATGCAAGCTAAAGCGATCCATTTATGGGTTGAAACAAGCTTCGAGGAGCTGGAACATCCGTTTTGAGGAAGCCATTAAATCTTTTGGTTTTATCAAAAATGAGGATGAGCCATGTGTATATAAGAAGGTTAGTGACAGTGCTATCACTTTCCTTGTCTTATATGTGGATGACATACTGTTGATGGGTAATGATACGGTATGTTGACGACTATAAAGGTATGGTTGTCAAATACATTCTCCATGAAAAACTTAGGGGAGGCAACCTATATTCTTGGGATTCGCATCTATAGAGATAGAGCGAAAAGAATAGTTGGTTTATCCCAAAGTCTATACTTGGAAAAGGTCTTAAAGAGGTTTAACATGCTTGATTCCAAGAGAGGATTGTTACCAGTGAGACATGGTATCCACCTTTCTAAAGAGATGTCTCCAAAGACACCAAGAAAGAGATAAGATGGCCAGATTCCATATGCTTGGCTATTGGAAGTTTAATGTATGCAATGTTGTGTACTAGGCCTGATATCGCATATCTCGTTAGTTTGACTAGCGGTATCAATCCAATCCAGTGTTTGGAACATCGATAGTGTCAAGTATATCCTTAAGTACTTGAGAAGAACTAAGGATTTATTCTTGATTTATGTAGGTTGAGACTTGCAATTGGATGGTTTTACTGTTTGTTATTTGCAATCATATATCGAAGATAGAAAGTCTACCTCTGGATATGTGTTCATTTGTAATGGAGGTGCGATCATTGGAAGAGTTCCAAACAGAGCACGATCGCAGATTCCACTCATCGAGGTCGAGTATATTGCCGCATCGATGTCGCAAAAGAAGTCGCTTTGGATAAAGAAGTTCGTGATGTAACTTACAGAGTTCCTTCCATTGAGTCGAGTTCCATTACATCGTGACAACAATGGAGCAACATACAAAGGCTAAGGAACCAAGGTCTCACCGTAAATCCAAACACATAGAAAGGCGCTACCACATTATCGAGAAATAGTTGGGCGAGGCGATGTAGCCATGCAGAAAATAGCATCACTGAAAATCCACCGATCCATTCACTAAGCCTATGTCATGACTCGCTTAGACCGACATCTTGAGAAGATAGGTCTAAGATATTGTAATGAATGGCTCTAGTGCTAGTGGGAGATTGTTAGTAGTATGCCCTAGAGTATATCATTTAGTATGTATCTTGTACATATTTTTAATAATAAAAGGCATTTCCACTTTTCCGTTTACATAATATATTTATGTGTAATAGAAAAGGTCCATTGATATTTTGTTAGAAATATTATTCTTAAGTTGTTAAGAATATGAGTGACAATATTTCTAGCACAAAGTATCATAAATAGGTTCACAATCGAGGATACTTCATAATAAGGACATGACTTATCCGTAAAGATTGTATTCATGTTTGTTCCCAAGTTATTTATATGAGATATAAATAAGATGGAATGGTGAGTCTCATGCCATATAACAAACATGATAGGCACTTATAAATGATAAGTAGGTCAACCGGTGACACTTATGACAAGCACATGGAGTTTACTCTTGTCAATGTTTTGTCATAAATCATATCGATGCATATAATCTTTAGACACGAGATAGCACAGTTATCTTGTATATAGGTAGTTTGAGTTTGATATCGCTTTCATACTTGTACTATGTATGGGTATATGGGCATTTGTTGGCTCCTACTAGTTATATATGGAGGTAGGTGTTGATCAAGATGGAATCTGTTCTCTAAGTAAATAGAGATAAAATCCTATGTTCATTTAATTGTTCTTGATGTTTCAAGTTCTGGCCAGACAGATAGATTTATTCGTAAAAGAGTTTCGATGAGAAAAATCTTTTAATCAAGAATTGGAATTAAAAGAGAACATAATATTCATAGCAAAAGGAGTTTGACATAAACCATGACTCAAATTGAGTTGGGATTTTGTAACAGAGAGATTCTAGTGCATGGTAACATATGATTATAGGTTCATTTAAGGTAAACCTTATTACTAATTGGGTGGCCATGGCATGCTATGCTAGGTGTTAACCATGGTCTATGAGGTTCATAAAATGATTTAGAGAAATCATTTATGGTAAGAAAGAGTTCGATGATATTAAGAGCTGATATCATGTCTCATTGCCAATTAGTGATGAGCCTAGTAAGTCACACACATACACAAGTTATCACCTATTTAAATATGATTTAATTAATTAATTAAAGAGTTTAATTGATTAATTAAATAGGTTTGGTTTGCAATTAAATTGCAAAGTCCCTAGCATGACTTGAAACCAAATCTAGATTATTGGATGTGTAGTATAAATTAAATTTATATTTAAAGTGTTTAAATATGAATTTAATTGATGAGAAATTAATTAATAGAGATTAATTAATTAATTTATATTTGATATAAATTAATTAGAAGAAGAAAATAATTATTTTGGGTTGAGAACTCAAAATTAAGACACGAGGGCATTTTGGTCATTTCACGCATGTGACACGTGGCACCATGAGATGGTGACACATGGCATAACACATAAGCTTGCCAAATGTTTTTAATCATGTAAGATGATTAAAATCAAGATTAAATATAGGTTTGACACTTGGCACAATGTGATTGGGTCACTTAAACCTAGAGCTAATCAAAAGGTGACATGTGGCTAGGGTTTAATGTGTTAACCTAGCTATTTAAGTGTGGTTATGAAAAGAAAACATAACCAGCAGCCTCTCCTCTCAATTGTCACGCCACTTTGAGCCTCTCCAGCTATTTCTCTTCATCTCTCATCAATTCAAAGAGATTAGCCATCAATCTCTTGAATTAAGAACACTAGAAATTGTTTCTAGTGTCCTGTTTACATCTCTAATCTCTTAAAAGGCAGAACTTGAATTTCTAATTAATAGAAAAGGCTTTAGAAGCTATTCAAGGGCTGCCATAGGTGTTCTTGGTGTGGACAAGCTAGAGGGACAACATCTGGTGTCCTGAAGACGAATCTCAAAGGCGCAGACACGCAAAGACATCAAGAGGTTAGTGTAATCGTTCTTGATTTAATCTAGGGTTCTAAAATTAATCTGATTAATTTTAAAATCTTAAATGGCAAATACAGATCCAAAAACATATTAAAAGAGTTTTAATATGTTGTTTATCATTGAAATCAAATAGATAAAAAAAAAAAATCTTGCATGGTGCATGTGACCCTAGGTGAAATTTTTGAATTCAATGGTATAATCTTGTGTTTTTACGCTTCCGTTCCTTCACAAATGACCAATAGAACAGTAAACTTAGTGCTTGAAATCTGAAAATTTTAAATAACCAACACTAAGCTTTGAAATGGTATTGGCAACCAATACTAACAACTTTAGAATACAAAATGTGGTATGTTAGGGATATTAGAACTAATATACCTATTGTCTATAAAAAAGTCAATATTTTAGTTAACTAATGAAATGAATAGTAACAATTAAACTTCAATTTCAAAGAATAGTAAAATTTAAAAGTGTAACATGCTCTAGTAGACTTAGTGTGATTGGTTTGGATAGGTTAGCATGCCAATAGGGTTCTGTTAGCAATACTGCATATGGCATCATGCCATTCTGTAATTCATGGCTTAAATGGCCATTCTATGATTTTATGGCTTTTAGCCATTCTGACCTTATTGTGATACCTGGCCTTGTGCCTAATATTTATTACAGCTTGTTAGATGTTCTGTTGCACACCAGGAGACACTATGTGACCGTTGGTGTGACGACCCGAGGTACATGGTACCCAATGCCAGTTTACTCATTTATCCAGTTCAGTCACTGGTATAGGTTACTTGGGCAATCAAAAATAAATATTGATAAATTTTAATCAAGTATTAAAGTAAAAAGTACCAAATAAATAATACTACAAATAATTACAAAAAATTTGTCTATATGAGAAATCAACATATACACTGCATGTTTATTTCTTTTTAGTTCTTTTTATTTTATTATTAGCACCACTAAGCAGTATTACTTAGCGCGTTACTTTTGCCACGCGTAGGTACTGGAGATACAGAGCGTGATCCCAATAGACCTCAGTCTACAGGTTCCGAAGAACTATTTCCTCCATTTATAGCCAGCACTCTGCCGGATTTTCTACAAAATTTATGAAAATTTAAATTAATCAAATAAATCTTTTTTTTAAAAAAAAAAAGAAAAAAATAAAGGACTTATGTATTTGCATTATTCATAAAAGGCATTTTAATTAATAAAATCAAGAACGAAAATAAATTAAAATAAAGGGAGTGCTCCGGCACATTGTGTGGTATGTCTTACTCGGTTACACTGTAGACGGGTAAGGAGTGTCACATTTAGTGGTATCAAAGCACAGTTTAGTGCGTTTCTGGGTCTAGATAGAGTCCATACCATGCATTGCATTCGTAAGAGTTGAGGTGACACTAATATAGATCTGTTTGTTTTTCTTATTTTGATTAGGATATGGACCCCACGTCACAGAGAGCAGTAGATGAGGAAGTAGAGAGTCATGCTCCACCTGTAACTGATACTAGAGGCAGGGGAGAACCTGCTCCACCAGCACCAGAGGTGCCTGCACAGCCTCCGCCGGCTATGTTTCAGCACATGGCAGATTTCTTCAGACAAATGGCTGGGGTTATGCCACCACCACCACCTCCACAGCAGAAATCTGATTTGGAAAAATTGAGGAAATTTGGAGCTGTGGACTTCTTGGGTAAGAGAGAAGACGACTCAGTGGCAGCTGAAAATTGGTTAGACAAAACCATCCGGGTATTGAAGCAACTGCATTACACCCCAAAGCAAAACTTAGAGGGTGTTGTGTCCCTACTGCAAGACGACGCCTATCAGTGGTGGGACACTGTATCTAGTGAAGTCCGGCCAGAGCTGGTAACTTGGGATTTCTTCCCGTTGAGTTCAGGAAGAAGTATGTGGGAAGTGTATACCTAGAAGATAGAAGAAGAGAGTTTATCAGCTTGAGGCAGAGACAGCTGACTGTAGTTGAATATGAACGGGAATTTGTGAGACTGAATAGGTATGGGAGAAAGATAGTCCCCACAAAAGCCAAAAAGTGTAGAAGGTTTGAAGAGGGGTTAAATGACAATATTAAACTCATGATCACTGGCTTGGGGATTAAGGACTTCACAAAATTAGTTGAAGCTGTATTAAAAGTTGAAAAAGTCAGAATAAATGAGCAGAATAGAAGGGAGAGACAGCAAAATAGGGGTCCAGGTCAGTCCAGTTCATCCTCTGCACCTGAGAAGAAATTTAAAGGTCCACCTGCTCAGAGTTCGGGTCAGCCTCAAGGTCAGGGTCAATCCCAGGGGCCCAGACCACAGTTCACACCTAGGAGAGGCCAGTCCACCCTATCAGTGGGCAGCTCCCTAAGGACGGTGTTCAGGGGACCAGGCCCAGCATCTTCTGCCTGTCCACACTGCCTAAAGTGGCATAAGGGGGAGTGTTGGAGAGTGATGGGTGCTTGCCTAAGGTATGGGTCTACAGAGCATCAGCTAAGAAACTGTCTACGCAGAACTATTAGAGCTGCTCCAGTCCAACCAGACAAGCCTACCCCTACACCTCAAAGGGGTAGAAGGCTTGATAAATCTGAGGTAGCTGGTCCATCATAGAGACCTGCATCTGAGACAGCCAAGAGGCCAGAGACTAGAGTACTTACTAGGGCTTATGCCATGAGAGCTTAAGAGGAGCAAGATGCCCCAGATATCATCAGGGGTACGTTTTCCCTCTACATCATCTCTGTACATGCATTGGTGGATCCAGGATGTACCCATTCATATACCTGCATTAAGCTACCTGTAGAAAGGGAGATACTAGTAGAGGAGAGTGACCAAGACATTCTGGTCATCAATCCATTAGGCCACAGTGTGATGGTGAGTAAGGTGTACAAAGGTTGCCCGTTAAGGATTCAGAGGTACGAATTCTCGGCAGACCTGATCGAATTGCCTTTCCATGAGTTCGACGTGATTTTGGGAATGGACTGGTTGTCACGTCATTAAGCAATGGTTAACTATAAATTGAAGAGAATTTCTTTGAAAACTCCTGAGGGTAATGAGATCACAATTATGGGGGAAAGGACAGATTTCTTATCCAATGGCATCTCAGCCACAGTTGCAAGAAAATTGATGAGAAAGGGCTATGAAGCCTACCTAACACACGTGGTTGATACTAGACAGTCTAAGCCAAACCTGTGTAATATACCCACAGTAAGAGACTTCCCAAATATGTTCTCTAAAGAATTACCTGGTTTGCCACCAGAAAGGGAAGTCAAATTTGCCATTGAGGTACTGTCGGGTACAGCACCAATTTCTATTGCTCCTTATAGGACGGCACCTACGGAATTGAAAGAGCTAAAAATCCAGTTATAGGAGTTACTGGACAAGGGGTTTATACACCTCAGTGTGTCACCATGGGGAGCTTCGGTGCTGTTTGTGAAGAAGAAAGATGGGACTTTGAGGCTATGCATTGATTACCGACAGTTAGATAAAGTGACTGTAAAAAACAAGTATCCATTGCCTAGAATTGTTGATCTGTTTGATCAGTTGAAGGGAGCAGGAGTATTTTCCAAAATTGATCTCAGATCAGGGTATCATCAACTGAGGGTAAAGGATGCAGATGTACCAAAGACTGCATTCAGGACCCGGTATGGGCATTATGAGTTCCTGGTGATGCCCTTTGGCCTAACAAATGTACCAGTAGCATTTATGGACCTTATGAACCGTATCTTCCATCCATATCTAGATCGGTTTGTAGTGGTCTTTATTTGGTGTATTCCAAGACCAGGGAAGAACATGATGAACATTTGAGAATTATTCTGCAAACCCTGAGAGAAAAGAAGTTATATGCTAAACTTTCCAAGTGTGACTTCTGGTTGAGTGAGATTGCATTTCTTGGACATATGGTGCCAGCTGATGGGATTAGAGTGGATTCCAAGAAGATAGAAGAAGTGATGGAATGGAAGCCTCCCAGAAATACAACTGATATCAGAAGTTTCTTAAGGCTTGCTAAGTATTACAGAAAATTTGTAAAGGGATTTTCTCTAATAGCTACTCCAATGACCAAGTTGTTATACAAGAATTGTAACACCCTCCCTGTAGCAACTCCGTACATTCTACTATTCCGATGACCAATGTCGGTCCAGACAGCAAGAACGTCTAGAAAAATATTTAAACTAAAGTGAGGAACCATAATTAACTCAAATATTAATAAAAAAAATTTAGGAAAAATTTTAGAAATAAAATACAACTAAGTTAATTGAGCCGGTGCCCTAGCAATGGGTAATCCAGTGGGAAGTTGCGGTTCTCGCAACTAGGAGCACTAGACCAGAGGGAAAATTCATAAAATAATTTTTGGAACTCCAGAGAAAGGTCATTGAGGTTCCTATGGCATTAGAATGCCAAGAAAATGCTTAGAAAAAATTTTCAATTGGTACAGACGATTTTGGCTCAATAAGCCAAATGGAGGGCATTTTGGTCATTTCGTCTTCAGAGATGATTTTTTATCGACTTGTCCAGTTATGTAAATAATTATTATGATCTAAAATATGAATAAATATTATTAAAAATTTAATTGAAAATGAGTAGCAAAGAAAAGAAAAGAAAATGAATTAAAATTGCAATTTTAACCTCATGCTTGTATCACTAAGCACTCTCACCCAATCACATTGTGACACATGTCCATAAACCGCTTAAAATGAGTCAAATGGGCAGAAATTTGAAATAAAAAAACTGCACTCTTCTTCCTCATTTCCCATCCACCATAGCCAAGAAGCTCTCTCTCCATTTTCTCTTTTAAAGCTTGATTTTCCTAAGCTTCCTCTCTACAAAACCCTAAACTCACTTCACTAAAAATCATTCCCACATCTTGGAGAAGCTAGTTGTAGCAAAAAGAAGAGAAAGGATTGAAGTTTTTTTACCTAGAAATTCTGCTCAAAGTGGTTAGTGTCCAATCTCCTATCTCTTTTGCTTAATTCATGTTTATTGGCATGAGATAAGTGGAAAAGTGTAAGAAAAACAAAATAAAACTTATGTATATTCATCCCTACAATTTGGGCAGCCTAGAGATGGTTAGGGTTTGATGAATTTACTTGAAGTAAAGTGTTTATGAGCTGCCCATAGCTTGAGATGAGTGATTGCACATGTAAGAGTAAGTGAAATGCAAGTGTGATGCATGAATGAACCTTGAAAATGTGGACACTTGAACAACATTAGGGTTTGTTCACGTGATGGTTTATTAACCTTGTAATGGTCAATTAGTGACCATTTGAATGCGTATGATGAGGAAATGAAGTGAGTTGAGGCTTGGCATTTGAGTGTGGGTGAGCTGCCTTGGCTGACCTGCAGGACTGAGCATGAGTCCAGCAGGTTTGGACAGTTATAAATAGAGTTGTAGAGATTCAATTGGTGCAAGGCCAATTGAAAATGAAACTAGACACATAATGGCACAACTTTAGTATAGAAACCCTGCCCAGAAAATCAAACCAAGTTGACCTAAAAATTACCTTAATTTGGGTGACTTGCATTCTGCCTGGGCAAAATGACCAAATGAACAGTGTCTATTCATTTGATCATAACTCAGTGTAGAAAAGTCCAATTGACCTAAAATTTTACCATCAAAAAGCTGAGATATAGATCTACAACTTTCATGAAGAAACCTAACCTAAATTTTGATCATAACATGTTCAAAAAGTGACCTGCAATTACTGCACAAAACACTATAGATTTGGTCAGTCCAAAAAATCTGGAAAGTTTGCAATCCGGCCAGTTATGGTGTTTAGGCCATAACTTGAGCTACAAAACTCCAAATGGAGTGATTCAAAAAAAAATGTAACTAGACACAATAAGGAATAACTTTTATGTTGACAACTTTGCCAAATTCCTGCTGTAAAAATGACCAATGGAACAATAAACACAAGGCTTAAAATTTAAAAATTTTAAACAACTAGCACTAAGCTTAGAAATGGTATTGGCAACCAATACCAATAACTTTAGAATGCAAAATGTGGTATGTTGAAAGTATTAGAACCAATGTACCTATTGTCTATGCAAAAGTCAACATTTTAGTTGACTAATGAAATGAATAGTAACATCTAAACTTAAATTTCAAGAATTGTACAATTTAAAAGTGTAACATGCCCTAGTACACCTAGCAAGATTGGTTTGGATAAGTTGGCAAGCCAATAGGGTTCAGTTAGCAGTACTGCACATGGCATTATGCCATTATGTGATTTTATGGCTTTTAGCCATTCTAACATTGTGATGATACTTGGCCTTGTGCCTAATATTTATTACAGATCATTAGCTGTTCTGTTGCACACTGGGAGATACATATATGACCGATGGTGTGACGACCCGAGGTACTTGATACCCAGTGCCAGTTTACCCGTTTATCCAGTCCAGTCATCCAGTATAGGTTACTTGAGCAACTAAAAATGGAAGTGGATAAATTTAATGAAATTATGAGTATAACAAGTATAAAATAAATAAGATTACCAATAA
This sequence comes from Hevea brasiliensis, assembly GCF_030052815.1. Taxonomy (NCBI): domain Eukaryota; kingdom Viridiplantae; phylum Streptophyta; class Magnoliopsida; order Malpighiales; family Euphorbiaceae; genus Hevea; species Hevea brasiliensis. The sequence goes on from NC_079495.1 coordinate 9,937,240, forward strand.
TGATCGAAAAATTGTCTACATAAGACATTAGAACATGCACTGTATATTTATTTTCTGTTATTTCTTTTTATTTTATTGTTGGCACCACTAAGCATTATTGCTTAGCGCGTTGCTTTTGCCACGCATAGGTTCTGGAGAGACCGACCAAGAGCTCAGTAGACCACAGACTGGGTGAGACCTTCTGCAGCTCTGCATAGTGTCTGTGTCACCTCACCGATATCAGTGCATTGGTAGGACACTAGGTTTCATTTTGGGTATTTTGTAATTAACTTTTATTTTCTCGTGTAATTAAGAATTACGTAATATATTTTGGTATTGATGTAAATAGTGGAAATTGTGCTTCTGAATGAAAAAGTGAATATTTATTGATGACTTTTACATAAATATCATATGAAATGAATGATTGAGAAATGAAAATATTGTTGAAAAATATTGAGATTTTGTTGATGAAATGGAGTTTGGGATTGATTGATTGAAAATTTTAGAAGTGTTTTCACAGGTTCCGAAGAACTGTTTTCTCCATTTTTAGCCGGTACTCTGCTGGATTTTCTATAAAATTTGCGAAACCTCAAATAAATTGATGTTTTCCATAAATGACTTAAATAAATTATACTTCACCAATTGTACTTCATAACTATAAAAAAAATAAATAAGGGAGGATAAAAAAATAATTGAAATAAAGTATGGTGTTCCGGTACACTGTGTGGCATATCTTGCTCGGCTACACTGTAGATGGGTAAGGGGTGTCACAAGAATGTTAGATTTGACAGGAACGACAAATGTCAAGCCAGTTTTGAGAGGCAAAAGGCTATGTTGATAGAGGCACCAGTGTTAACACAGCCAGTGTCAAGAAAAGACTTTGTGGTCTACAGTGATGCCTCACATAATGGGCTAGGGTGTGTATTGATGCAAGAGGGGACGGTGGTCACCTATGCTTCCAGGTAGCTAAGGCCACATGAACAGAATTATCCTACCCATGATCTGGAACTTGCAGCGATTATCTTCGCACTAAAGATATGGAGGCACTACTTGTATGGTGAAAAGTGTTACATTTACACAGACCACAAAAGTCTGAAATACTTGCCAACCCAGAAGGAGTTCAACCTTAGACAGAAACGATGGAATGAGTTCCTAAAGGACTATGATTGTGTAATAGATTACTATCCTGTGAAGGCAAATGTAGTTGTGGATGCTTTGAGCAGAAAGTCTATCACAACTTTGAGATCATTGAATGCCTGTTTGTCCTTGGCTCAAGATGGAGCTATTTTGGCTGAGTTGTAAGTGAAGCCAAACCTGCTGCAGCATATTCTAGATGGGCAAAAGGTAGATGAGAAGCTAATGGCTATTATGGGCAAAATCCCATAAGGGAAAGGAACTGATTATGAGGTGAAAGAAGATGGGTGTCTGTACTACAAAGGAATAATGTGTGTACTAGATGATGAGAAATTGAAAACTAGCATCCTGAAAGAGGCACACACCAGTGTTTATGCTATGCACCCAGAAAGCACAAAAATGTATCATGACCTGAAACCTCACTATTGGTGGCCTTGTATGAAGAAGGACATAGCTGACTATGTAACCAAATGCTTGACATGTCAGCAAGTTAAGGCAGAATATCAAGTTCCATCAGGCTTGCTACAGCCCATAAGCAAACCTGAATGGAAATGGGACCGGGTCACTATGGATTTTGTAAGTAGTCTACCTCTCACCCAGAAGAAGCATGATGCATTATGGGTGATAATGGATAGATTGACAAAGTCAGCACACTTTCTGCTAGTTAGGACTGACTACTCACTAGAGAAGCTAGCAGAATTGTATATCGGTGAGATAGTTAGACTGCATGGAATTTCACTTTCCATCATATCTGATCAAAACCAAAGGTTTACATCAAGATTTTGGAAGAAATTACAAGAATCCTTGGGCACACAACTCCACTTTAGCACAGCTTTTCATCCCCAGACAGATGGGTAATCAGAAAGAGTAATCCAGATAAACATTGAAACCAATTGAATTAGTACAAAAATTGAACTGAAATTATAATAATAACATGAAATATATGTTAGGTCCTTGAGGATATGCTGAGGAGTTGTGTCATCGAGTTTGAGAAAAGTTGGGATAGACACCTCCTACTGGCAGAATTTGCATATAACAATAGCTATCAAGCTAGCTTTCAAATGGCTCCGTATGAGGCACTGTATGGGAGAAAGTGTAGAACCCCAGTGTGTTGGACTAAATTGGGCGAAGATAAGCTTGTAGGACTAGACCTGATGAAATAGACTGAGGAGAAGGTTAAACTGATAAAAGCTAATTTAAAGGTTGCCTCAGACAGACAGAAATCCTATACCGACCTGAAGAGAAAAGAAATAGAATATGCAGTTGGCGACAAGGTATTCCTCAAGGTATCACCGTGAAAGAAGGTACTGAGGTTTGGAAGAAAGGATAAGTTAAGCCCTAGGTTCATTGGCCCATATTGTAACACCCTAGGCAAATCCCACATCGGCAAAATACGGGAGAGACGCTGGGTTTATAAGTTGTTGGTTCGTAACCCCTAGTGACGCGTTTTAAAACCGTGAGGGCTTCGGCCTAGAGCGGACAATATCACTAGTGGGTCGGGCCATTACATTTGTGGTATCAGAGCCGCTCCGTGTGCAACCTTGAACGATGGTGGGACAAACCTCAGCGAGGACACTGAGTCCCATAAGGGGGGTGGATTGTAACACCCTAGGCAAATCCCACATCAGCAAAACACGGGAGAGATGCTGGGTTTATAAGTTGATGGTTCGTAACCCCTATTAACGCGTTTTAAAACCGTGAGGGCTTCTGCCCAGAGTGGACAATATCACTAGTGGGACCACGTTACCATGGATTTTGTGACTGGGCTACCATTGACACAGAGGAAGCATGATACTATATGGGTGATTGTGGATAGATTGACTAAGTCAGCTCATTTCCTACCAGTTAGAACCAACTAATAATTAGAGAGATTAGCAGAAATTTACATAGATGAGATAGTCCGGCTACATGGAGTGCCAACATCGATCATATCTGACCGAGACTCGAGATTTACTTTGAGGTTTTGGAAGAGGCTACAGGAGTCTTTAGGCACTCGACTACACTTCAGTACGGCTTTTCATCCACAAACGGATGGACAGTCAAAACGGGTGATTCAGGTAACCCTTAGAACCTAGTAAATTATTATAAATGTTAAAAGACTACTAAAAATGACATGAATCACATAATAGGTATTGGAGGATATGTTGAGAAGCTGCATCATTGATTTTGAAGGAAGTTGGGAGAAGTATCTTCCTTTGGTAGAGTTTGCTTATAACAACAGCTACCAAGCCAGTATAAAAATGGCTCCATATGAAGCGTTGTATGGGAGGAGATGTAGAACTCCCTTATGCTGGACAGAAATGGGTGAGGAGAAAGTAGTGGGCCTATAACCCATAGGTCTCTGGATCAAAACCAGGCTCTGATACCACAAATGTAATGGCCCGGCCCACTAGTGATATTGTCCGCTCTGGGCCGAAGCCCTCACGATTTCAAAACGCGTTAATAGGGGTTACGAACCACCAACTTATAAACCCAGCATCTCTCCCGTGTTTTGCCGATGTGGGATTTTCCTAGGGTGTTACACATATGAAGTCATTGAATGTGTGGGACCAGTGGCCTACAGGCTAGCTTGACCACCAGAGCTGGCCAAGATCCACAATGTGTTTCACGTATCTATGCTGAGAAGATATAGATCAGACCCTTCACATGTCATCTCCATGAAAGAGATAGAAATTCAACCGGATTTGACATATGAAGAAGAACCCATATGGATCCTAGCTCGAGAAGTGAAAGAACTGAGGAATAAGCAGATTCCATTGGTGAAAGTGCTTTGGAGGCACCGCAATACCGATGAGGCAACTTGGGAAAGCGAAGAGACGATGAAGCAACAGTTCCCTCAACTGTTTGCATCAGGTAAATTTTGGGGACGAAATTCAAATTAGAGGGAAAGAGTTGTAACACCCTCACTATAGCCATTCTGTACATTATACTGTTCTGGTGACTGGTGTCGGTCCGGACAGCTAGAACGTCTGGAATAATATCTAAACTAGAGTGAGGAGTCATAAATAAATCAAATAATAGCCTTAAACCTGGGGAAAAATTCATGAAATAATTTTCAGGACTCCAAAGAAGAGTCATTGATGTTTCGATGGCATTAGAATGCAAAGAAAATGCTTAGAGAAATTTTTAGATCGGTACAGAAGATTTTGGCTCAATGAGCCAAACTGAGGGCATTTTGGTCATTTCATCTTCAGAGATGATTTTTGACCAACTTGTCCAGTTAAATAAATAATTATTATGACATAAAAAATGAATAAAAAATTGCTAAAAATTTAATTAAAAATGAGTAGCAAAGAAAAGAAAAGAAAATGAAAGAAAAATTGAAATTTTGACATCACATGATGTTATTAGTGTGCTCTCCACCAATCACCATTTAACAATACAATTAAAATTCATTAAAAAGGGGAAAATGAGTCAAAAATTGAAACACAAATTCTGGTTCTTCTTCTTCCTTGCCGATTTCTCTCTCTCTCCTTTCTCTCATCATTTTGTCCAACTTCTCACTAAAATTTCCTTGAAAATTTACCCCAAAATCCTAAACTCACTTCATTAAAACTTCTTCCCACATCTTAAATCACCTTTAGGCAGCCATTAGAAGGAGGAATTGTGAAGAATTTCAAGCTCAAGTTGAAGCTTCAAAGAGGTTAGTGCCATTTTTGTTCACTCTTTTCTTATATCCTTTGTTAAAACATTAATTTGTGTTAGAAAGTATGAAATTGGAAACAAATTAGTCATGGTAAAGTTCACTTAAAATTTCGGCAGCCTAGGGTACTCTAGGGTTTTAATGATTCAAGTGAGTGTTAGTGGTGAATTGATGCAATTGAATATGAATTTGATAATTAGAACATTAGATTGCATGTTGTTTGAGTAATTTGGAAATTTGAGTTAGGGTTTGGGGCAAAAAAAAATTAGGGTTTTGGTTATGTATTGGTGAATGGAAGCCCTAATGGTCAATTAATGACCATTTGGCTGTGTTTGATGAGGAATTGAAGTGAATTGGGGCTTTAGATTTGAGATTGGGTGTGCTGCCTTGGGTGACCTACAGGGCTGGATGTGAGTCCAGCAGGTTTGGGCAACTATAACTTGAGTTGTGTAGGTTCAATTAGTTCACGGCCAATTGGACATGAAATTAGATACATAATGGCACAACTTTGATGAAGAAACCTTTCCCAGAAAACCACCATAGACTAACCTAAAAATTTACCAAATCCGGATACCATTCATGCTGCTTGGGCAAAATGACCAAATGAACAGTGTTCATTCATTTGGTCATAACTTAGTGTAGAAAGGTCCAATTGATCTAAAATTTATATCAATGAAAAGCTTAGACAATTTAGCACAATTTTCATGCAGAACACAAACTCTAATTCTAGACTTAACCAAATGAAATTGTTAGCCAAATTTGAGCTACCAAATCTGGCAGAATGGGATTCTTCCTAGAAATTCTGGGCAGATACTAGTCTGGCCAGCCTTTTTCAAATTGGCATATCATGAGCTAGAAAACTTCAAATGGAGTGATTCAAAAAGGGAATTAAATAAGACACATAAAGGAACAGCTTTCATGAAGATAATTTTATCAAATTTCTACTGTACAAATGACCAATGGAACAGTAAACTTAGTACTTAAAATTTGAAAATTTTAAATAACCAATACTAAGCTTTGAAATGGTATTGGCAACCAATACCAACAACTTTAGAATGCAAAATGTGGTATGTTGGGGATATTAGAACCAATATACCTATTGTCTATGAAAAAGTCAATATTTTAGTTGACTAATGAAATGAATAGTAACAATTAAACTTCAATTTCAAAGAATTGTAAAATTTAAAAGTGTAACATGCCCTAGTAGGCCTAGTGTGATTGGTTTGGATAGGTTGGCATGCCAATAGGGTTCTGTTAACAGTTCTGCTTATGGCATCATGCCATTCTGTAATTCATGGCTTAAATGGCCATTCTGTGATTTTATGGCTTTTAGCCATTCTAACCTTATTGTGATACTTTGCCTTGTGCCTAATATTTATTACAGCTTGTTAGCTATTCTGTTGCACACTTGGAGACACTATATGACTGATGGTGTGACGGCCTGAGGTACTTGGTACCCAGTGCCAGTTTACCCATTTATCCAGTTCAGTCACTGGTATAGGTTACTTGGGCAATCAAAAATAAATATTGATAAATGTTAATCAAGTATTAAAGTAAAAAGTACCAAATAAATAATACTACAAATAATTACAAAAAATTTGTCCATATGAGAAATCAACATGTACACTGCATGTTTATTTCTTTTTATTTTATTATTGGCATCACTAAGCAGTATTGCTTAGTGCGTTGCTTTTGCCACACGTAGGTACTGGAGATACAGAGCGTGATCCCAGTAGATCACAGTCTGAGTGAGGATCAGATCTGCGAGTGTCCTGTGTCACTTCTTAGGCTACAGTGCATTTAGTAGGATACTAGGTTACATTTTGTATTTTGTAATTTTTGTAAACTTTGTAATTAAACTTTTATTTTATTATATATATTTAGAACTTCTGTAATGTAATTTTGTATTAATGTGATTATTTGTAAATTTGTGTTTATAGATAAAATTTGAGTATTTATTCATAATCTGAGTATGACTTTGATATGAAATGAATAAATGTCAAATTGAGGAATTATTGAGAGTTTGATGAAAAATTTATTGAGAAATGATGATTATTTGGAGTTGTGGGTTGAGAAAATTATTGGAAGTGTTTTCTACAAGTTCCAAATAACTGTTTCTTCCATTTATAGCCGGCACTCTGCCAGATTTTCTATAAAATTAATAGAAATATAAATTAATCAAATAAATTTTTTTTAAAAAAAAGAAAAAAATAAAGGACTTATGTATTTTCATTTTTCATAAAAGGCATTTTAATTAATAAAATCAAGAACGGAAATAAATTAAGATAAAGGGAGTACTCCGGCACACTATGTGGCATGTTTTACTCAGCTACGCTGTAGATGGGTAAGGGGTGTCACATTTAGTGGTATCAGAGTACGATTTAGTGCGTTTTTGGGTCCAGATAGAGTCCATACCATGCATTGCATTCGTAAGAGTTGAGGTGACACTAATACATATCTGTTTGTTTTTCTTATTTTGATTAGGATATGGACCCCACGTCACAGAGAGCAGTAGATGAGGAAGTGGAGAGTCATGCTCCACCTGCAGCTAAAACTAGTGCCAGGGGAGAACCTTCTCCACCAGCACTAAAGGTGCCTGCACAGCCTCCGCCTGCTATGTTTCAGTACATGGTGGATTTCTTCAGACAAATGGCTAGGGTTATGCCACCACCACCACCTCCACAGCAGAAAATCTCATCTAGAAAAACTGAGGAAATTTGGAGCTGTGGACTTCTTGGGTAAGAGAGAAGACGACTCAGTGGCAGCTGAAAATTGGTTAGAGAGAACCATCCAGATATTGAAGCAACTGCATTGCACCCTAGAGCAAAACTTAGAGGGTGTTGTGTCCCTACTGCAAGACGATACCTATCAGTGGTGGGACACTATATCTAGTGAAGTCCGGCCAAAGCTGGTAATTTGGGATTTCTTCCTCGCTGAGTTCAGGAAGAAGTATGTGGGAAGTGTGTACCTGGAAAATAGAAGAAGAGATTTTATCATCTTGAGGCAGAGATAACTAACTGTAACATAATATGAACGAGAATTTGTGAGACTGAGTAGGTATGGGAGAGAGATAGTCCCCACAGAAGTCTAAAGGTGCAGAAGGGTTGAAGAAGGGCTAAATGACAATATTAAATTCATGATTGCTGCCTTGGGGATTACGGACTTCACAAAATTAGTTGAAGTTGCATTCAAAGTTGAAAAAGTAAGAATAAATGAGCAGAATAGAAGGAAGAGACAGCAGAAGAGGGGTCCAGGTCAGTCCGATTCATCTTCTGCACTTGGGAAGAAATTTAAAGGTCCACCTGCTCAGAGTTCGGGTCAGCCTCAAGGTTAGGGTCAGTTCCAGGGGCCCAGACCACAGTTCACACCTAGGAGAGGCCAGTCAACCCCATCAGTGGGTAACTCTCCAGGGACGGTGTTCAAGGGACTAGCCCCAGCATCTTCTACCTGTCCACACTGCCTGAAGTGGCATAAGGGGGAGTGTTGGAGAGTGACGGGTGCTTGCCTACTGTGTGGGCCTACAGAGCATCAGCTAGGAAACTGTCTACACAGAACTATTACAGCTGCTCCAGCCCAACCAGACAAGCCTACCCTTACACCTCAAAGGGGTAAAAGGCCCAGTAAATCTGAGGCAGCTGGTCCATCACAGAAACCTGTATCCGAGACAACCAAGAGGCCAGAGACCAGAGTACCTACTAGGGCTTATGCCATGAGAGCTCAAGATGAGCAAGATGCCCCAGATGTCATCAGGGGTACGTTTTCCCTCTACAACATCTCTTTACATGCATTGGTGGATCCAGGATCTACCCATTAATATATCTGCATCAAGCTACCTGTATAAAGGGAGATACTAGTAGAGGAGAGTGACCAAGACATTCTGGTCACTAATCCATTAGACCACAGTGTGGTGGTGAGTAAGGTGTACAAAGGTTGCCCATTAAGGATTCAAGGGTACGAATTCTCGGCAGATCTGATCGAATTGCCTTTCCATGAGTTCGACGTGATTTTGGGAATGGACTGATTATCACGTCATCAGGCAATGGTTGACTGTAAACTGAAGAGAATTTCTTTGAAAACTCCTGAGGGTAATGAGATCACAGTTGTGGGTGAAAGGACAGATTTCTTGTCCAATGTCATCTCAGCCACAGTTGCAAGAAAATTGATGAGAAAGGGCTGTGAAGCCTACCTAACACACGTGGTTGATACTAGACAGCCTAAGCCAAACCTGTGTTACACACCCACAGTAAGAGACTTCCCAGATGTGTTCCCTGAATAATTGCTTAGTTTGCCACCAAAAATGAAAGTTGAATTTGCCTTTAAGGTACTCCCAGGTATAGCACCAATTTCTATTACTCCTTATAGGATGGCACCTACGAAATTGAAAGAGCTAAAAATCCAGTTACAGGAGTTACTGGACAAGGGGTTTATACGCCTCAGTTCAATGTGTCACCATGGGGAGCTCCGATGCTATTTGTGAAGAAGAAGGATGGGACTTTGAGGCTATGCATTGATTACCGGCAGTTAAATAAAGTGACTGTAAGAAACAAGTATCTGTTGCCTAGAATTGATGATCTGTTTAAGCAGTTGAAGAAAGCAGGAGTATTTTCCAAAATTGATCTCAGATCAAGGTATCATCAGCTGAGAGTAAAGGATGCAAATGTGCCAAAGATTGCATTCAGGACTCGGTATGGGCATTATGAGTTCTTGGTGATGCCCTTTAGCCTAATAAATGCACCAGCAGCATTCATGGACCTTATGAACCGTATCTTCCATCCATATCTAGATCGGTTTATAGTGGTCTTTATTGATGATATTTTGGTGTAATCCAAGACCAGGGAAGAACATGATAAACATTTGAGAATTGTTCTGCAAACCCTAAGAGAAAAGAAGTTGTATGCTAAACTGTCCAAGTGTGACTTCTAGTTGAGTGAGATTACATTTCTTGGACACATAGTGTCAGCTGATGGGATTAGAGTGGATCCCAAGAAGATAGAAGTAGTGATGGAATGGAAGACTCCCAGAAATACAACTGAGGTCAGAAGTTTCTTGGGGCTAGCTAGGTATTACAGAAGATTTGTAAAGGGATTTTCTCTAATAACTGTTCCAATGACCAAGTTGTTACACAAGAATGTTAGATTTGACTGGAACGATAAGTGTCAAGCCAGTTTTGAGAGGCTAAAGGCTGTGTTGACAGAGGCACTAGTGTTAACAAAGCCAGTGTCAGGTAAGGACTTTGTGGTCTACAGTGATGCCTCACATAATGGGCTAGGGTGTGTATTGATGCAAGAGGGAAAGGTGGTCGCCTATGCTTCCAGGCAGCTAAGGCCACATGAACAGAACTATCCTACCCATGATTTGGAACTTGTAGCAAATATCTTTGCACTGAAGATATGGAGGCACTACTTCTATGGTGAAAAGTGCTACATTTACACAGACCACAAAAGTCTGAAATACTTGCCAACGCAGAAGGAGCTCAACCTTAGACAGAGGCGATGGATTGAGTTCCTAAAGAACAACGATTGTATAATAGATTACCATCATGGGAAGGAAAATGTAGTTGCGGATGCCTTGAGCATAAAGTCCATCACAGCTTTGAGATCATTGAATGCTTGTTTGTCCTTGGCTCAAGATGGAGCTATTTTGGCTGAGTTGTAAGTGAAGCCAAACTTACTACAGTAGATTCTAGATGGGAAGAAGGTAGATGAGAAGCTAATGGCTATTATGGGTAAAATCCCAGAAGGGAAAGGAACTGATTATGAGGTTAAAAAAGATGGGTGTCTGTACAACAAAGGAAGAATGTGTGTACCAGATGATGAGAAATTGAAAACTAGCATTCTGAAAGAGGCACACACCAATGTTTATACTATGCACCCAGAAAGCACAAAAATGTATCATGACCTAAACCCTCACTATTGGTGGCCTGGTATGAAGAAGGACATAGTTGACTATATAACCAGATGCTTAACATGTCAGCAAGTTAAGGCAGAACATCAAGTTCCATCAGGCTTGCTACAGCCCATAAGCATACCTGAATGAAAATGGGACCGGGTCACTATAGATTTTGTAAGTAGTCTACCCCTCACCTAGAAGAAGCATGATGCAGTATGGGTGATAGTGGATAGATTGACGAAGTCAGCACACTTTCTGCCAGTTGGGACTGATTACTTATTGGAGAAGCTAGTAGAATTATATATCAGTGAGATAGTTAGACTGTATGGAATTCTACTTTGCATCGTATCTGATCTAGACCCAAGGTTTGCATCGAGATTTTAGAAGAAATTACAAGAATCCTTGGGCACACAACTCCATTTTAGCATAGCTTTTCATCCTTAGACGGATGGGCAATAAGAAAGAGTAATCCAGGTAAACATTAAAACCAATTGAATTAGTATAAATATTGAACTGAAATTCTAATAATAACATGAAATATATGTTAGGTCCTTGAGAATATGCTGAGGAGTTGTGTCATCGAGTTTGAGGGAAGTTGGGATAGATACCTCCCACTGGCAGAATTCACATACAATAATAGCTATCAAGCTAGCATTCAAATGGCTCCGTATGAGGCACTGTATGGGAGAAAGTGTAGAACCCCAATGTGTTAGACTGAATTGGGTGAAGACAAGCTAGTAGGAACCAGACCTGGTGAAACAGACTGAGGAGAAGATTAAACTGATAAAAGCTAATTTAAAGGTTGCCTCAAACAGACAGAAATCCTATACCGACCTGAAGAGAAAAGAAATAGAATATGCAGTTGGCGATAAGGTGTTTCTCAAGATATCACCATGGAAGAAGGTACTGAGGTTTGGAAGAAAGGGTACATTAAGCCCTAGGTTCATTGGCCCATATGAAGTCATTGAATGTGTGGGACCAGTGCCCTACAAGCTAGCTTTACCACCAGAGCTGGACAAGATCCACAATGTGTTTCACGTATCCATGCTGAGAAGATATAGATCAGACCCTTCACATGTCATCTGCATGGAAGAGATAGAAATTCAACCAGATTTGACATATGAAGAAGAACCCATACGGATCCTGGCTCGAGAAGTGAAAGAACTGAGGAACAAGCAGATTCCACTGGTGAATGTGCTTTGGAGGCACCATAATACCGAGGAGGCAACTTAGGAAAGCGAAGAGATGATGAAGCAACAGTTCCCTCAACTGTTTGAATCAAGTAAATTTCGAGGATGAAATTTAAATTAGAGGGGAAGAGTTGTAACTTCCTCACTGTAGCCATTCCGTACATTCTACTGTTCCGTACATTCTACTGTTCCGATGACTGGTGTCAGTCCGGACAGCTAGAACGTCTGGAATAATATTTAGACTAGAGTGAGGAGTCATAAATAAATCAGATAATAGCCCTAAACCCGAGGAAAAATTCATGAAATAATTTTTGGAACTCTAGAGAAGAGTCATTGAGGTTTCAATGGCATTAGAATGCCAAAAAAATACTTAGAGAAATTTTTAGATCGGTACAAATGATTTTGGCTCAATAAGCCAAACGGAGGGCATTTTGGTCATTTCGTCTTCAGAGGTGATTTTTGACCAACTTGTCCAGTTAAATAAATAATTATTATGACATAAAAAATGAATAAAAATTGCTAAAAATTTAATTGAAAATGAGTAGCAAAGGAAAGAAAAGAAAATGAAAGAAAAATTAAAATTTTGACATCACATGATATCATTAGTATGCTCTCCACCAATCACCATTTAACTACATAATTAAAATTCATTAAAAAGGGGAAAATGAGTCAAAAATTGAAACACAAATTCTGGTTCTTCTTCTTCCTTACCGATTTCTCTCTCTCTCCTATCTCTCGCCATTTTGTCAAACTTCTCACTAAAATTTCCTTGAAAATTTACCCCAAAATCCTAAACTCACTTCATTAAAACTTCTTCCCACATCTTAAATCACCTTTAGGTAGCCATTAGAAGGAGGAATTGTGAAGAATTTCAAGCTCAAGTAGAAGCTTCAAAGAGTTTAGTGCCATTTTTGTTCAATCTTTTCTTATATCCTTTGTTAAAACATTAATTTATGTTAGAAAGTATGAAATTAGAAACAAATTAGGCATGGTAAAGTTCACTTAAAATTTCGGCAGCCTAGGGTACTCTAGGGTTTTAATGATTCAAGTGAGTTTTAGTGGTTAATTGATGCAATTGAATATGAATTTGATAATTAGAACATTAGATTGCATGATGTTTGAGTAATTTGGAAATTTGAGTTAGGGTTTGGGTTAAAAAAAAATTAGGGTTTTGGTTATGTGTTAGTGAATAGAAGTCCTAATGGTCAATTAATGACTATTTGGCTATGTTTGATGAGGAATTGAAGTGAATTGGGGCTTTGGATTTGAGATTGGGTGTGCTGCCTTGGGTGACCTACAGGGCTGGATGTGAGTCCAGCAGGTTTGGGCAACTATAACTTAAGTTATGTAGGTTCAATTGGTACAAGGCCAATTGGACATGAAATTAGATACATAATGGCACAACTTTGATGAAGGAACCTTGCCCAAAAAACTAGCATAGACTGCCTAAAAATTTACCAAATCCGGATACCATTCATGCTGCCTGGGCAAAATGACCAAATGAACAGTGTTCATTCATTTGGTCATAACTCAGTGTAGAAAGGTCCAATTGACTTAAAATTTATATCAATGGAAAGCTTAGATAATTTAGCACAATTTTAATGGAGAACACAAACTCTAATTCTGGACTTAACCAAATGAAATTGTTAGCCAAATTTGAGCTACCAAATCTAGCAGAATGGGATTTTGCCCAGAAATTTTGGGCAGATACTAGTCCGGCCAGCCTTGTTCAAATTAGCATATCTTGAGCTAGAAAACTCCAAATGGAGTGATTCAAAAAGGGAATTAAAGAAGACACATAAAGGAACAACTTTCATGAAGACAATTTTGTCAAATTCCTACTGTACAAATGACCAATGGAACAGTAAACTTAGTGCTTGAAATCTGAAAATTTTAAATAACCAACACTAAGCTTTGAAATGATATTGGCAACCAATATCAACAACTTTAGAATGCAAAATGTGGTATGTTGGGGATATTAGAACCAATATACCTATTGTCTATGAAAAAGTCAATATTTTAGTTGACTAATGAAATGAATAGTAACAATTAAACTTCAATTTCAAAGAATTATAAAATTTAAAAGTGTAACATGCCCTAATAAGCCTAGTGTGATTGGTTTGGATAGGTTGGCATGCCAATAGGGTTCTGTTAGCAGTACTGCATATGGCATCATGCCATTCTGTAATTCATTGCTTAAATGGCCATTCTATGATTTTATGGCTTTTAGCCATTCTAACCTTATTGTGATACTTTGCCTTGTGCCTAATATTTATTACAGCTTGTTAGCTATTCTGTTGCACACTTGGAGACACTATGTGACTGATGGTGTGACGACCCGAGGTACTTGGTACCCAGTGCTAGTTTACCCATTTATCCAGTTCAGGTATAGATTACTTGGGCAACCAAAAATAAATATTGATAAATTTTAATCAAGTATTAAAGTAAAAAGTACCAAATAAATAATACTACAAATAATTACAAAAAATTTGTCCGTATAAAAAATCAACATATACACTGCATGTTTATTTCTTTTTAATTCTTTTTATTTTATTATTAACATCACTAAGCAGTATTGCTTAGTGCATTGCTTTTGCCCTGCGTAGGTACTAGAGATACAAAGCGTGATCCCAGTAGACCTCAGTCCGAGTGAGGATGAGATCTGTGAGTGTCATGTGTCACTTCTTAGGCTACAGTGCATTTGGTAGGACACTAGGTTACATTTTGTATTTTGTAATTTTCGTAAACTTTGTAATTAAACTTTTATTTTATTATGTATATTTAAAACTTTTGTAATATAATTTTGTATTAATGTGATTATCTATAAATTTGTGTTTATAGATAAAATTTGAGTATTTATTCATCATCTGAGTATGATTTTGATATGAAATGAATGAATGACAAATTGAGGAATTATTGAGAGTTTGATGAGAAATTTATTGAGAAATGACGATTATTTGGAGTTGTGGGTTAAGAAAATTATTGGAAGTGTTTTCTACAAGTTTCCGAAGAATTGTTTCCTCCATTTATAGTTGGTACTCTGCTGGATTTTATACAAAATTTACGAAAATTTAAATTAATCAAATAAATCTTTTTTTTTTTAAAAGGAAAAAAATAAAGGACTTATGTATTTGCATTTTCCATAAAAAAGACATTTTAATTAATAAAATCAAGAACGGAAATAAATTAAGATAAAAGGAGTGCTCCGGCACACTGTGTGGTATGTTTTACTCGGTTACACTGTAGACGGGTAAAAGGTGTCACAAGATATAAATATAATATTTTATATTTTTATAAACTTTAATATATTTTTAATAAAACATTTTATTTATTAATTACATTAAAATAATAAAATAAAATAAAAAAAATGTCCACAGCGTCGCGCAGAGGGGTTTTAACGCTTATATATATATATATATATATATATATATATATATATATATATATATAAAATCTACAAACATAATTTGATAACTAAAAAAAAGAATTGAATTATTTTTTATTAATTGGTGAATTTGATTGTTTTAATTAAATTTATTATTAAAATTAAAAATAATATGAAAAAAATTATAATTAATTTAATAAAATTAAAAAGTTTAACTAAAAGTAAAAAAAAATTTACAAAAATTTGAATTTTTTTTTTTATCATTTAGCCAAATAAAAAAGCTTATTATAAATACTTATAACTGGAGAGTATTAAAAAATAATATAAAATTAAATTAATAAATTTTATTATTTAATCCATTGATCATTTTGTGGTTGTGAAAGAGGCAAGAACCGATCAGCTTTGAAAATATGCATAATCGAGGAAAAATGATTTTTTTTAACCGAATTAGATTTGTCATTAAATTGAATTTTATTAAATAGAATAAACTATTAAATTAAATTTTTATTTTAAGGAAGGGTTAAATTAAATTGAATGCAATCCAATTAAAAATTAAAATATTTAATTAATTCTGTTCATTATAATATTTTTTATTAAAAACATATATTTTCATTTTTATATAAATATTTATATGAAATTAGAAAAATATGCATCATTTTAATTGATTTGATTAAAAATTGAATTGAACTAATAAATTTGAAGTTTTATTGATTTAATTTAATTTTCGTTAACTTGAATCGAATAATTAATAGAATCAACATTGTTATCTACGGTCCACTTGATCGGAATGAGCTATTTCCTTGATATTATGAGCTGGGCCCTCTCTATCCACCAGAAATTTTAAACTACATGGGTTGATGGCAGGAGCCTTAATCAGCACACTCAATTCCTTTAAAAATATCTGGTGTTTGGTTTTAATGTTGAAATTAAAAATACATATTTATATTATTTATGTAAAAATATTTTCATATTTTTTTAATATTATTAAAATTTCAAAAGTAAAAAATAATTTTTTTTAGAAAGAAAAAGTAATTTTTTTTTTAAAATAACTTAATTTTTCTTTATATCAAAAAAAATATTTTTTATTAACATATTTTTCTGAATACATCAAACGCTATAAAATATAAAAAATATTTTTGATAAAATAAACAGAATTTAAAGTCTAACTTTTAAGATTTTTTTGGAATGAAAGGTTTTTCTTTTTCTCATAAATTTGAAATTTCAATATTCTCATATTGGGAAATATATCAATTCCTTATATAATAAAATTTTTTAAAATATATTAATTTTATGTATCTAAAGTTTTGCAAATATGCAATTAATTAAAATTATATTTAAAATTAAGCATAAATTAAACTAAAATATTGTAAACAATAATACTTTAATAAAATTCATATAAATAGATCTTCTTTAATACAAATTTAGCTTCTCAAGAAAAAGTATAGAAGTTTAAACTTTTAATTGTATTTACCTTTTTTTTTTTTGGCAATTGTAATTCAATTTTAAAAGTTCATTGCAAATATAATATGTGATGAAAATATTATTATTGTATTAATGAGTCTTGCATTTCTTACAATCTAATTATACAAAATTCAAATTTTTCTATATTTTTATAATTTCAGCTCAATTTAAAGTTTATATTAATTTTAATTAATTGAATTATTTTATCTAAATTAAATATATAAAATATATATAACTATATTTATTAACCAATGATAATTTTTTTTTTTTTAATACTAATGTGTAATTTCATTATACCACTTCTAAGATCGTCCCTCTTTTATCTGATATTTCATGGAAATAAAAGATATAATAAGAATAAATGATACACATATATAAATAATTAAAAGTGTATATTTATTGTTATTTTTTTTATAATGGCCTCTACGTGTTTTAGAATAGAGTAATAGTAATATGTATGAAAATTATTTTTTTAAATTGATTTTTTTATTTCATAGAATTTTAATATTTTATACGACATGTGAAAATAAAAAATTTTGTGATTTTATTTTAATATATTACTGAATAATAAAAAATGTTAAACTTTAAATGTTTTTCAAATTTATCCTGTCGTTTTAATTTTGTTTATTTTAACCTACACTATTAATGTTATAGCAATAATGATATATTTTTTTATCTTCGAACTGAAATATACATGTAACTCTACATAATTATTTTAATATAAAAATAAACATAATTGCATAGAATTTATATTTTTTATTTTATTAAGTAATAAAATATTAATTTAATCATTTTCAATTTTGATTAATTTAAATCAAAATCAATCAACTAGATATAATTGCTCCAAATCTTTAAATTGAAATATAATTATAAAATTTTGAAAAGCTTTAAATTATTTAATCATCAAGAATTATAGAATCCATTAATAAAATTATAATGTTTTTGTTGAATCACACATCACATGATCAACAGTCTCTAAATTCAATTTTCATCATGAATTACAATTGTAATTAGCCTTTACAATTGAACCTGATACCTGACAAGTGAGTGATAAGTCTAACCTGATTTAGTCTAGTGGTTAAAAGCATATAATTCACTCCATAAGTGTCAAATTCGAATCTCACTCTCCCAATCCTCTATAAAAAAAATTAACACTTGTAAGTAGTTTAACGATTTCAATTTTTTTTTATAACTGTTTGAGCTTATCTAAATCTATTGATAGTTAGGCATCATCTGCACTTCTTGGAATATATATGAAATTATAAAATATATATTTTCCCAAGGAATCTTTTATCAGTCTTTTTGCGCTTATACTTAGCAAAAGCCATCATCAGTCTTCTTGCACTGATGTTTCTCAACCAAATGAAGTGGCTAAGCGTAAAAATAGATATTTGATTGAAAGAGCTCACTCATTACTTATTTATAATCATATCGTTTTTGGGATGATGTCATTCTCACTAATACAAAATTGTCTGTAGAGATACATATTTTGAAATAAATAAGATATTTGTTACCATAATTATTTGTCTGTAAATGTTATTTTATTTATTTTTAATAATAAACTTTTTGAACCAAAAATTTATTAGTCTTTAAATGTTATGCTATCTGTTTTTAATAATAAATTTTTTGAGACAAAAATTTATTAGTCTCTAAATATTAAATTATTTTTAAATATCAATCAGAATAGTTAATATATTTTTATGATATAATAAGTTACATTTGTATTGCAAAGTAATTTTTAAAATTAAGCAATTAAATAAAAAACTCAAAACTTAAATAAAAACACGTCAAAAACTTAACTAAAAGTATTTTAACTACAAGTATTTAATATTGTCAAATTTTATTTTTAACTAAATTTATATTTTAAAATTTCAGATACTATAATAAATATAATAAAATTAAACTGTATATTATAGTATATAATTAATTTTTTATTATAATAAACTATTTATATAAATTAAAATTTTAAATTATAAATTAAAAATAAATATCTTAAAAAAATAAAACGAAATATCCAACATCCATTTCAAAGAGTTGCGCAGGAGTTGGCTCAGGAAGCCTCGTCCCTGGCAATTTGAAGATACCAATATGTGGCCTCCTTTGGGGAAGAAATTCTATTGCTCATTCTACGTGGAATGATAAACCAATAGTATATAGACACATAGGAGTGAGCGGGTCTCAAAAATATCATAATCACTAAATAGTTTTTTTTTAAATAAAACTTATTTTTGTACATGTGTCAATATAGGATTGGCTTGCCATTACGCTATTATTATAAAATTACTTTATTTGGAGGAAAATTATATATTATATCAGTAATTCTACGTAAACAATCCTATATAAAATGACAAGCAATCAAATTTAAATATACAGATGATCGTGCATCCCACAAATATGGAAGCGGGGCCGCTGGTGATTATTGTTTATTAATTATATTTATTTAAATAATATTTTAAATATATTTTAACTTAAATTATATTTTAAAATAAAATCAATGATATAATTTTAAAAATAAATAAATTTATTATCATTAGCAATTAGTAATACAGGGAGATTAATATGCGAAGATAAAATAATTTGTCTTTAAGGCATATTATTAGAGATAAATTTATTTAATTTTAAATTTATATTTAGAATAATTTTAAAAAAAATATATTTAGAATCAAATAATTTTGTTTCTAAAAATAACTTTAGAGGCAAATAATATAGTTTATAAGAGTATATAGAGAGAAATTTTTTGTCCCTATAAGTTAATTTTATAAATAAACATATTCATTTTTCAAAATTAAATTAATATCAAATATAAATTTGTCTCTATTGCCGTGACTAAACATATTTAGGGATAACAGTAAAAAGAATAAATGTATGATTTTTTAAGATAAAATTTTAAGTCTCAATATGATAAATTTGGTGGTGTGTCTTATTGTTTGCTATTTAATTAATCATGTACCTTTCTATATTTTACAGCATAAGAGTCCTCATTCTATTCTTTATCTAGAGCGAAATCAATTTCATACCTTTGTTTAAAATCTCACTTTCAGGAAAGACAATCTTCTAACAAAAATCCATCAAATGTGTCTTCCTATAATACTTCCGTCTCAAAAAAGGTTATAAGTGGTATGACTATATCACAAACAAATATTTTATTTTAGCATATATAACCTTTTTAAAAGCTTCCCAATATTTCTCGCCAAGCACACTTAACCATAATCGAGACATAACATGTATGATAAGACTCACATATCAAATAGGTGAGATACACATATTTGTATCTTAACTAAATAAGTTTTTCTTATAAGATAACATTTTTTTAATGTTGTTTTGTATGTAAAATATTCATGCTTAAACCTTTAAAATTTAGGCACTGAGTTCCGTTATGATTTATTTTTATTAATTTTCATTCCTTAAAACATTAAATACATATTTTTTTAAAGAAATAATCAAATGCTAATAATTAAAATTAGTTATTATCAAACGTAAATTTTGAATTAAAATAAATTTAATTTAATTTTGTAAAAATTTTGAGAAAAATCATCAAAACAATTTTTTAAGAAATATCCAATTATTCCTAAGGATATAAATTTAGATACACGACCTATCATGCTTTAATATTCCCAGGGTAGTGTTGATATAGCACCATATGCATATATCTTTCACTCTTTCCAAAAGTACCTAACAACTCTAGAAGTTAATTTTTGCTAAGTATTGAAATATTCGGTGACAATATCGGGTGTAGATGAATCTTTTAACATACCCTTATGTTCTTCTTGAAGTAAAGGACTGTTTCTATATACATGGGCTGATGGCGGAGCGTTAATTAGCACACTCAAAATTTTTTTATATTTTTATAATTAAGAATAGTTATAAAATAACTTATACGTATTAAAATTAAAATTTCTTTTACAAAAATTTTAAGAATTCACTAACCCATATCTATAAAGGTAGGATGAGGCTTTAAGGGGACCAAATTGAGAGCACATAATCGGCATCCAAGAGGACGGCTTTGAGGGTGTGCTTTTAAACTTTTCGAGTTCGTAGTTGACATTGTAAGCTAAGCTAATCTCTCCAAGAGTTGGGGAAGCTAAGATTCCAACATTTTTCCTTTCTCAAAAAGAAGGAACTCAATGAAAAGAAGATGCAAAGTTGGTGGTGGATCAATGAGGTCTAAGGTTTGCTTATGATTTTGAAAAGTTCCTAATGATTGACCAACAAATTGTATTTTGAAAAGTCTCTAATGATTGACCAACAAATTGTAGATAAACAACATTAGATTATTATTCTTCTTGTTAATTATTGAAATTATTGACTTTTAATGAAGAGTCAATGAACTTCTAATGTGAACAGCTAAAACTAAACCCAACACAAAAAATCTTTGGGTTAAATCTATCAACTTGCAAGCCCTAAAAGCCATTGGACACACCCAAAGTCTTTTAAGACTACGAGCTTATGTTGAGATCAAATAACTATATCAACTACTGATTAGTTAAACTAAATGCCCTTAATATTTTTAATCAAATACAATCATAATAAATTTAATTGAAAACTAGATGAGAGTTATTTGTCATGTAGGTATGACAAGACCCATATGTTTGATAGTTGAAACCCATATACTTGTGTCTTGAGTTACGATAGATTAAGTTTAAGTAAGTTTTTCTCGTAAAAAAAACTTCTTCTATAATAATATTTTGCATGTAAATGCACGCTTAAGCTTTTAAAATTTGAGTATTTAGTCTCATTAATATTTATTTTTATTAGTTTTTTATTATTTAAAATATTGAATACATATTTTTCTTTTTAAGAGAATGATTAATTTCTAATAATTTAAATTAGATCTAATTAAACATAAATTTTTAATTAAAAATAAATTTAATTTAATTTTGTAACAATTTTTATAACAATCATTCCCTAGGATATAAAAATTAAGAATTTAGATCCTCATATTGATAGAAAGACGACCTATCATGTTTTAATAATCTTTACCCTTCAATATAAAATGGGCGAATTGGATTTTCTTACAAATTAAAATTAAAAAGTGATGATTATATACTAAAATATAAAATCTCTTGAAAATGAATGCACAACATGATTCATCTCTTTCTATAAAACCTCTCAAACCTCTCATCTCACTCTACAAAACTAAAACACAGTTTAATATGAGGGCGGTCCAGCCTCGTGGCCGTCAACCCTCCCTCCTCTTTCCTTTTGCTTTTTTCAGTAGTTAT
This sequence comes from Hevea brasiliensis, assembly GCF_030052815.1. NCBI lineage: Eukaryota > Viridiplantae > Streptophyta > Magnoliopsida > Malpighiales > Euphorbiaceae > Hevea > Hevea brasiliensis. The sequence goes on from NC_079495.1 coordinate 9,959,143, forward strand.
TGATTTCTTTTCATTGTTTTAATCCAGTGTTTAGCGAGAGTAAGTCTCTCTTTAGTGAGAGAGTTTTTCTTCCTTCATTTATCTTATGGTTTTCCTCTGCTTCTAGTATTCTCATCACTAACAGTTAAGTAATTGAAGTTTTAAGATGCTTGTCCAAGGATCTCCCTGTTAGCTGGTAATTCAAGGGAGGCGATTGTTCCGAATAAAATGGCGATCACTGATCCCTAGCTTATACGAGAATGAGACACTGGAGCTCTGCCATGCTGTTCCCGATCATCCGACATATCCATGGTTATTTGTTTCTTCGTCAACAATAGATCAATCCTAACTTGCCCATGTCTGGGGGTTTTGTTGTGCGAAGAAGTTGAATTGGTTATGTTTATTTTATGGGCACCCTAAGTACTATTTCTATAGTGTGTGTAGTTCCCTTAGGTATAGTAGGTTCCTTGGTGTTCGCGACGGTGCTTGTGTTCTTCTTATCTTTTGTCGGGTCATTGGTGTTAGTGTTGGGTCAAGCACCCGTTTGCTCTAGGTTTTACTGTTTTTTAAGGGCCTTGGCTCCTTTCTTTTGTGGGGTTGTTGTTTAATTAGGATGTCTATTGTAGATGAGTTTTGAACGATATAACCATGCTTTTATCAATAAAATGCTATTTCTGGTTAAAAAAAAATCTCTTAATTTTGAATAATTAAATAGTTAAAATTGTATAACTATGATATATGATTTTCACCTATCTCATAATTTGCAAGTGTTTCTGTTATATATATATATATATATATATATATATATATATATATTTATTTATTTAAAAAGGTTATATTGCAATTTCATCTTTGTGGTTAGACAATATTAATAAGTCAATTTATATATTTTTATGATAAAATAAATCAATTCTTATATTTTAAATTTATTAATGAGTTAATTTCTGATTAAAAAAGATATATTTTTTTTCTATTAAATATACATCGAAAGATATTATTATCTATTAATAAATCACTATTTAACCCTTAGAGTTTGACAAAATAATAAGTTTTCTAAAAGGATTTTTAGGAAATATATTTTTCAAAAAAATTATATTTTGAAGAATTTTTTTTAAGAAATTTTTAGAAGAAAAGATGTTTAGTATTTAAAAAATTCTTTATTGAGTATGCATATCTAAAAGAGGGTATTTTTTTCATTATTTTTTAATTTTATATAAATAAACAAATTTTCTTTGAAATTTTTATCGAAAATGTAAATACATGATATTATATTTTTATATAAATCAATTTATGTCTTTTATTTTAACTTTCTTATTTTATTTTCATCTTAATTTACAAATTTCTTAATTTGGAATATTTTATCTCATTTTTCTTATCTACTTATTTTTTTTTTTTTTTTATTATTATTTTTATGTAAAAGAATAAAGAAACAATGATAAATTAAAAAAAGAAAAAAGCAAAAAATAAAAAAGCTCTAAGGCAGGATCAAAACGCAGCTCCCCTCCCATTTTTTAATCTCTCTCTCTCTCCTCCTTTCTCTCTGAGAGGTTAGATGACAAAGACGAGGATATTAAAGGGGTGTTCGAAGGAGAGATTCTTGGCATGGCTGTCCACGCTGTCCAATCAATTCTGTTTTAAATCTCTCTCTCTCTCTCTCTCTCTCTCTTAGAGGTTAGATGACAAAGATGCGGAGATTAAAAGGGATGTCTTATAGTTCAAAAGTGAGATTCTGGGTATGATTTTTCACTCAATCAATTCAGTTTTAGATCGAATCAAATTAGAAAAATCAAAGAGTTGACTTCACTTAATTTGAGAATCGAACTCAATCTATAATGGATTAAAATTGAATTAAACTACATTTTTTTTAATTTAATTTGATTTATCGATTTAGACCTTATTTCATACATGCTTTGATAAGCCTTCATAGTATTTATATTCTTAAGGGTTAATTGCAAAAAAAAGTCATGAAATTTGCTAATTTTTATAATTAAACCTTAAAGTTTGTATAATTACCAATTAAATCCTAAAGTTTGATTGTTGTCTTAAATTGATCTGACTATCAATAAACCGTTAGTATGTGATGCTTGGAAGGTAATTACAATGGCTTTTATTTTGGCTATTTTGGTTGGAAGTTGCACTTTATAAGTTTGTTAATAGTTGATATTAATAGACAATTGATTAAGAAAAATGATTGTTCTTTCTTCTAGTTGTTTGATCCATCTTACAATATCCTGAAGAATGAGCTATTGATACATTTGCTTTAGTAAAAAAATACTCTTAAGGAGAAAATACACAATTGGAGAAAATTAACAAAAAAATCACTGAGAAATGGTTGCAGCTCAATAAACAGTATGATTAAAATGATATACTAATTAATGAATTGCAAAACAAAGTTGAAGTATTGATAAAGATAAAAAGCATAACAGAATTTGACTTGTAATTTCTTATTTGTTGAAATATATTAATGATTTATTAACGATTAGGTTAATTTGAGACATTAATCAAACATAAGAGTTTAATGAATAATTATGTAAATTTAAAAAATTTAATTACAAAAATTGACAAATTTCATTGTTTTTTTTATAATTAACCCTATTCTTAATCATTAAACATATTGCAAAATCCATAAATTTCATATTTTATCAATAAAATCTATCAAAAATTAAAACATTAAAAATGCAAATTTCATCCATCACATTCCAGCAGTCCAAACTCACCAATATTAAAATTAAAAAAAAAAAAAGAAATACTAATTTTAGTGTCCAGCAAATGCAACATTAAAGAAATTCTGAATTTCTAAGAAAAAAAAAAGCAACATTAATTCTATCAACTAAGTTAGGTATTTTAACTGTAAGTAACTCAATAAAATAACAATTCTTGTCAACTTGGGGAAAATAATTAAACTTGCAAATCACTACTTATTTTCACTAAAAGAAATAATTAATTCAAAGACAAGGTTTGTAATACATAGCTTGCTACCATTCTACTTGAAATATATATATATATATATATATATAGACACACTTCTTAATGAACACTCCACTACTAATCCCCTCTTTTCTTTCATTTATAAAGCAAATGGTTCGAATGCGATCCGGGTTATGTAAGGATTTAGGAAGATGTTTTAGAAGTGATTGAGGATAAGGAAAAGATATATGTCAAACATTGTCGGGAATCTGTTGAGTGTTGGTCCTTACCATTGAGCATTCATTTTGTGTGACTGATAATGCCAGATCATGATATTCAGAATGTGACGCCCCTTACCCATCTACAGTATAGCCGAGCGAGGAGTGCCACATTTGGTGCCGGAGCACCCTATCTTATGCTGTCCTGTTCATTGTTAATTTTAAACTTATATAAAATATGTGAATTTTTTTTATATCACAATTTATTTCTGTGGATACCCGGGCAGAGCCCCCTCTATTTAATTGGCATCTGGCGGTTTCCACAAGTTATCTGTTAAAATAATACCATGTCTCATATTTCTACATGTCATATTATCTCATTTCTGCTTGTACAATCTCAAGTTCATTCATTTATTTCATTCATTCATATAGACATTCATATGCAGAAATTCATATCTTTAATTACAATCCAAAATACAAACTTACAATTTTTATTACATTACAAACTAGTAATTACACCATGTTTATACACAATAAACCAAAATACTAGTCTATACCTGAGCCTTACTAAAATACAAAATGACCAGTGAGGTGACTCTGAACGGTGGCAGATCTGGTCAGAGCTCTGTCAGACGCTATTGTGGTGGCTGCTGCTATGGCGACCGTGTCAGGTGAGCCTAGTCTCCAGTACCTACGCGATGGAAAAACCATGCGCGCTAAGCTGATAGCTTAGTGGTGCATAATTTAAAAGAAATATAATTAAACAATTAAAATAATCATTCTATGCTAAGTTTCGTAGTTTCTAAGTTATTTATGAATTTCCTGCACTTTGGAAGCAATTTAACTTAACAGTATCTTTTCTGGTCATTTCTTATATTTTCAGTCTTGATTTATTTATAATAGTGCCTAAGTAACCTATAATAGGCTATAAGTGCTGCATGCGCGGGAGTATATTGGTTAGACAGCCATATGTCTATCCTGTATACACATGTCATGTCAGACACTAAGCCAACGGGTAGGCTTTCTAAGCCACAAATATCATTAGACACAATGGCCAACGGTCAGGCATATAGCCTGTAGAACAATCATGTCATATATACTTTGTCGATCAGTGATTATTCCTATAAGCAGTACTGCTATCTGTAATCCCTAATTAGTATACCAATAGATCCATACAATATACATAAGCCTAGGTTTACTTTGGGCAATTTAGCATTAATAACTTCTTAGTAGGCTTTTCATGTCATTTTGTAGTGGGAATGTGGGTCCCACATACTCGTTTAGTGTAATGTAGTGACAATAGAATTTTTGTGTCAATGTGTAGTGGGAAAGTAGGTCCCACATACCTGTCTTAAGTAATTTAGTATATAGTGACTTAGTAGGGATAAGCCAATAATGTTTTTCAAGAACCTTTCTTTAGGTTCAGATTTGGGACTTTCACTTTGCATATGACTTTGGACAGTTTGTGGCCACTGTTTGGCCCCATTTTCTAAAAGGAAATTATTTTTCTATGTCTTGTCTTTATTTCTTTGAATCATGTCATTTGGATTAGTATAACTCAAGTTATGGTCAATTGACCATAACTTGGTCAATTCTGAATTTTAGTTCCCTTAATAGGTAGTTTTGGTGTTATACTTTGTCAATTTTATTTGAGTAAGTTGCTGTTATATTTGAGTCTACTACTCTTCATAGGATATGTTACCCTATGTCTTATGGTCACTTAAAATTTTTTATTGTAATTTTTCAAATCTTGTTGTGTTACTTATAGTCAAATTATTGACCTAGTCTCAAGTGTCTTATAGAAATTAGGTTTCAATTAGGGCAGTAGCTTTAACCCAATATTTAGGCTCTTTGCATTCATAAGGTGAGGAAGTTGCCTAAAGCAAAATTAGAGGTCTATTTCTTAGCTTTTCAGAATGGTATGACTTATTTTGTTTGAAGACTTATAGTAGGAGTTATCCTTAAAAAACTTTGCTAGAATTAATGGTCATTTGAACCATTTCCAGATTTGGTATGCCAAATTAATCAAGTTAATTGACCTAGTTCCCTAAGTTTTTGGGTTTTGGTCAAAATACCATTTTTGTAGACTTATGTCTTAGTGAAAATTTGACACTAGTTTCAGGGCATTTGGAGTCATATGGACCAAGTTATGGCTTCTTTGCCAAGACTGGTCAAGTGGTCCTTATATGGCAAATTCTGGGCAGTGTTAATTCTGGACAGATTTGGTACTTCAACTTAAACAAGCAATTTGGTTAGGTAAATGGCATTTCTAGGCTTTGTGTCCTCTACACGAGTTGTAGCCCTATGTCTAAGCTTTCTAATGATATAAATTTCAGGTCATTTAGACCTGTCTACAGTGAGATATGACCAAAAGAGTGAACACTGTTCAATTGGTCATTTCTGGGTTCACTAAAATTGTATATCCAGATTTAGTCAAGTCTCATGTCAGTTTTTAGGCAGAATTGGGCCATGGTTTCTACATGAAAGTTGGAGTATTTTAGGTCATTTTTCACCTCCAATTGGCCTCATACCAATTGGAGTCACACAAAGTCAGTTTTAACTCAATTCACATTCTATTTTCAACAAGACCACAACCTGCAAAAAATAACACTCCCAATAATTCATTTCTCCATCTCTCAAACTTCAAGTATACATTCATGGCACTTCTAATATCACCAATTCATCTCAACAATCAATATCCAACAGTATACACTAATCTATAATAAGCAACTCAATACCCTAAATTTAATTTGGTCAAGGTGAATAATATGTGCATGGAACAATTGATTAGTGTATGTAATTTCAACTACCAATGCCTAATTCATTTCCATATATCCATGGACACCATACTTCATCATTTAAGTCTTGAAATTACATATTTTCTATGCTCCTCAAGGCTACCAAATTGGGCAGTATCCTTAATTACTCACAATTGTTCAAAGCCCTAAGATAAAGTATCCAAATCAACACTTATACATGCAATTTGATTCCTATACTCTTAGTCACCTTAATCAACATTGTAATTCACCAATTATGTGTCTAATTTAATCACTAATTAAGCTAATTAGGGCTGCCAAATTGGGCAGATTCAAGTCTAAAGAAAATTCCCAAATTTTTAAGGTTACAAACCCTAATTCACAATTAACTTCAAACACCCACATATAACCCTATCTTAATTCATGTACTTAGCTTAATTAACATTTCTAAACATCAATTTCATGAAAAATTAAACAATTTCCCCCTAGTTCCATGGCTACCAAATTAGGGTTTCCCAATTACCAATCAATTCCTAAAATTTTCCTAACACACTAACTCAATTAATCTTAAAATCAAGAAATTAAGAGAGGGAAGTAAGGGATTATGCACTAACTTTAGATGGCAGCCCCTTGAACAGCCCAATTTCAACTTCTACCTTCTCAAATTAATATCAATGGCTTCCTTTTGATGTGGGGAACAACTTTGGTGAAGGGAATTGTTGTGGATTATGGCTAAAATCCAAGCATGCAAGTGAAACAATTCAATGGGGAATGAAGCTAGGGTGGCGGCAAGGTGAGATGAGGGAGAAGAGATGAGTTTTCTCTTTCCTTTTTCTGCTCACTTAACTTTTTATATCCCCCTCCACTAACTTAAAATAATAATATAATACTCAAAATTTCTAAATTCCCAATTAACCCCATTTAAGTCCCCTTTAATTGCACTAATATAATTTCATGTTTTCATGGGGTTTTTATGGGATTTTCTAAATTTAATACCACTAATTTTTAATGGACTTTTTGATCAAAAGTCAACTTTAAATATCAAATGACCAAAATACCCCTCTTCGGGTTAAAGTCCCTCTTTTCGAATTTACTGATCGGACAATTTCTCCAAATTTTTACACTGTCTATTTTTATTTTTATCTTCACTTTTATCAATTAATTAAATTATTCTTGACATTTTTAATGCTATTTACACGTCGATAAATTTTTAATTAAACCCCGAAATTTGTTCCTAGGGTTCCTTGGGGGTCTGGGGCATTGCTCTTTTAGCCTAATTTCGTTTTAAGTCTTTTATTTTACCTTAATTTTTCTTGTATTTTTCTATCATGTATTCTATCATTTTATGTGTCCTCACTGTCATTTAGGTGTAGTTTCAAACACCCTGACTGTCCAGACAGACGTCAGTCACCGGGGCAGTAGAATGTACGGACTACCGACGGTGAGGGCGTTACACACAAAAATCTTGAAAGAAACATCTAGAACACAACTCTTTAAAATTGTGCAAGCCGACATCTTCTAACTCATATTTCTCATTGGAAGATTGAACAAGTCCATTTGCCATCCATAAATAAACCAATTCCATATCGTGCATTACATAATCCTTGGGAAAAATTGAACAATATGCAAAGCATCTTTTCAAGTAAGATGACAAGTGTTCATAGCTCAATCTTAAAGTAGCCAAAATGTCATCTTCCTTTTGCTCTAACATCCATATCTCATTATCTCTTACAAATTCCCAATCATGTTCATTAGTTATAGAGTAAAGCAGAGATCCTGAAGTTTTTTTTTTTAATAAGCAAAAGCAAATTTATTAGAGTAAAGAAACTTTGAAGGGTACAAGATACATAAACCAAACATAACGCGAACAAGCCGAAAGATAGTAGTGGATAAATTTCAATAACTATCCCTGAACTTATATGGTTGTAACACTACAGTCCTTAAACTTTAAAACGTAACATAAAACCCCCTAAACTTTCAAATTTTACACAGTAAAATCCCTCTGACTTTCAATTATTGATTTTTCAGTTGAAAACTGATGTGAACAGCTCCGGCATGGCTCTTAGTCAACATTTCTCTCTACTCTCTTATTCAAATTGTAAACTATTCTCTCTGAACATGAAAAATCATTCTGTTTACAATGATAAAAATGATTCAATTTACACATAACTTGAGAGAGAAAAGAGAAATATTGATTAAGCTTCACGCTAGAACTGTTCAGGTCAGCGTCTAACTGAAAAAACTGACAATTAGAGGTTAGAAGGATTTTACTGTACAAAATTTGAAAGTTAAAGAAGTTTTATATTACATTTTTAAGTTGAATGACTATAATGTTATACTAGATAAGTTCAAGACGATTGTAAAAATTTATTTTGACAGCGAGCCCTTACTAGTATGAAGCAAAAGCCCAAAACCACAGTAACCAAAAGCTAGGAATTCAGATACTAACAACAGCAGGTGCAAAAATGAATTCAGATTGTCTATTGAAATCCTGCTACACCAAAGAGATTGCTGCTGAAATGGATATGCGAGGATAGAGGCGAAAGATGACAAGGCGAAGGAGGAGAACCATGAATCCAGCACTTGAGATCACAAAAACTTTACTAGCCCAGAGTGGAGCATCTCCTACAAACCCAGACTGATCTGCTTGAAATTAGAATGAACACTCCCATCAAAAGAGAATACAAAACAGAATAAGCAAACTCAAGGGCAATTTGGATCCAAAAAGCTATAAGTTTTGAATCAAGATTCTCCAGGAGGAAACAAGACCAACTGACAAAAAAAGAAAACGTAGGAGAGACGAAACCAGCATAAAAAAGCAATAGACCAACCAATAAAACCTCAGCAAGAATAGCCAAAAACCGCCCTAATCAAGCCCAATAGCAAAGCTAAGCAGAGGCAGAGATGCCAAAACACGCAACCTTAGCAAGTAAAAGAGATAAAATGCAGCTCACTAACACCCAAGACCACCTGAAGCCTCCCACATTGCCCTATCTGACTTAATAAAGTCAGTGAGAAAGTGCACCACAGTATCATTCGGTTCTGAAAAACTTAAAACAAGTTGTTTTCCCAAGATAACCATTTGCCTTGCTTCTTCTTCGGCATCAAAAGGGATAGCCGAGACATCCCAAGCGAAAAAATTGCGAAGGCGAGAATTGATCCGATTGATATCACTGTCTGAAGGTTGAACAATTTCTTTCCTCATTCGAGAACAGCTGCTACGGGACTGCTTTTTCAATTTCTTCTGGCGTTTGCCTCCCCTAAGAAACTCTGGGGAAGAGTCAACTAAATCACCAAGCAATTTGCACTTAGGTCGCTGCTTGAGAAGCCCAAACACTTTGAGACATTTAGAAGGTCCAGTTGAGTGCAGGGCCAGCCCATGAGCTTGCCATGGAACCATGGCTAGTGGATTTGAATCAGCCAATTGTTCGGTGAGACGCTTCTGTTCACGTGTCATTGCAATTGAATCCATGTGGTTCTCCCTATTTTTAAACGCCTCAAAATTAAGTAGGGAAACAGTGGCGTTAATACCCAACCACCGAGTGTTAGGGAGAGATGCCAGAGGATCTTCGAAGCTCTCTATTCCACGATTAAACTTGCGGCCGGTTTCTTGAGAAGAGCAATCTAGGGTAGCTGTTGGGTCAGCAAAGGTGATTTGGGGACAGTACACTCAAGTATACTGTCCTCCAAAGGTGAGATGTAGCCGCCTGAATTGACAGGTGTGCTCACATGCAGAGCTAATTTGTCTGCTGCAGAAGAGCCATAGTGAGAATTATTTTCTTTTTCCAATGAAGCATTCGACTCAAAGCGAAACTCGTTTGAACTTGCCCCTGTTGATTCAGTAGCTAATGAAGTTGCTTTTGTCTTGTTACAACAGTTGGGGATGCCAAAAAATGGTAATTCTTCAACCATAATGATATTGAATCTAACATTATCGATATCAACAGCCACGGTTTTGTTAATGTGAATTAAAGAATCGGTAAGAATGAGTAATCTAGCTGAATCGATTTTTGTTTTGGTTTGAGTGCTGCTATCAATAGAGATGAGTTCACCAAATTGATTACCAACCCAACTGAAGAATTGCGTTGTCCAAACATTAAGGGGAATGCCATAAACCCTTAGGTAAACAAGGTGCTAGGAGGGTGTAGCATTAACATGCCATGGTTGTATCTCAGTAAACCATTTGTTTAACCACGTTCGTTCTTCCAGAAAATGTTCCATAAGCTCCTTTGAGTCGAAAGTAAGCAAGACAGAACTTCCCCCAATATAGAGGACTTTAATGGAGAACACTCTCTCCGCAAAGAAGTATTCCTGGAGATTAGAAATTGTATTCGTGTTGATGACAGTCCCAAAAGCCAATCGAGACAACCACTCCATGTTGTTGTAGCTGGATGCGAAACTACCCCCTAAATGAAATCCTTTTGTTCCACGGAGTGAGACCTCCCTGGGCAGATATCAAAATCCTTGATAACTCTGTTCTTGTTCTGCTCAGTATGATCACCAATACACATATGAATATTTTGTGAGAAGTCCTCTCTGGCAGAGGAAATTGGTGACCTAAAGTGGATGCTATGGGAAGATGCTCTGTTGTGCCTGCAGTCCCTGGTTCGCCCATGTTCCCTACTCTTCCTATGCCCAAACTGGTAGCTTGTTTTCTGAAGGTATCTTCTATTGTAATGGGATTCGAGAGCTCAAAGCTTATAACTACTGAACCAAATCTTGTTAAGGTCAGCCAGAAGAGTTTGAAGATATGCCATTGTACGAACACGAGCGAACCCAAATCGCCTACTGATCCAACTCAGCTTCTGTGGCACAAAAATCTCGATAATATCTCCAAACTTGGAGAAGGATTTCCACAAGGTTTCAGCATTCAACTCTGGAGGAAAATTTTCAAAATATGCAGTGGGAAGGCTATGGTTAAAGGTTGATATGTTGCCATGGTGGGTGGGAGGGAAGAGTGCCATTTTCGTTGTAGGCAAGTGCTATATGACTTTGAAAGTTGCAGAGATCCTAAAGTTATCATTGCCAAAGGAACTCCTTTGCATTTTGTCACAATCTCTTCCCCAATTCTTTCCAAGTTTGGATTTTGTTTTTCTTGTTGTCCTTTAAATGCACATTTAAAAAACAAAGACAAACAATCCTGGTATGAAAGAAGACTCAAATTTTGAGCAGAGACTGTGCCCATAATTTCAGCAACACGCTGGCTACGAGTGGTGACTACAATTTTACTTCCATCAGCACCTCCCATTAACAAAGTTTTCAGTTCACCCCGTTTTCTAGGGTCCTCGCTCCACACATCATCTAGGATGAGTAAATATTTCCTTCCATTCAAAGCCTCTCGCAAGGTTCTTTGTAATTGGTCTATACCCATATCCATATATCTTTGACCAGGAGATGCAGAGTCAAGAATTTTAATAATCACCTTATCGAATTCAAAAACATTTGAAACACAAACCCATAACTTCAACTCAAAATAAGTAGCTATCCTTTGATCATTATAAATCAATTTAGCAAGTGTAGTCTTCCCAACACCTCCTATTCCAACGATTGCAATAATGGAGACATTTTCACCATCAACAGATTGCAACAATGTTCCAATGACGTTATCTCTAGCTTGTTCCCTACCAATGACATTAGAAGCATCTATAAAGGAGTGGGTCATCTCCCTCTCCCTATTAATGACATGCCTATCAAAAATCCGCTCTGTGAGGCCAAACTTAGACTTAAGAGCTGCGATTTCATCAACCCTCTCTCTAATCTGCTTTAGTTTATGTCCCATTCTAAAGCTGAATGCAAGTGGATAAGAGCTAGAAAAGAATCGCCGTACCTTTCTGGTGGTGTTCCCAGACTTGACACTTTCCTTCGCAAGGCTTCACATTCAAACTCATTCACTATATCTTCTGCATCATAAAGGACATCTCTGAGCATCCCCAGCCAAACCTCTATCCCTTTATTGTGTGACCGCTTCTGTTCGGCATCGAAAAGCACGGGTTGGATGGCACCCAAGATCTTCATAATTTTTTCAAGTTCACTTTCGAGTTCCCATGCGAGGAAAATTTCTTGAAGAGCAAGAGAGCCCAACTTCTCCAGAACACTTTCTGTGATGCTGAAGAGAAAAGAGTCTGCCATTGTGTTTGGGTAGAGAAGAGGAGAAATGAAATGGTGATTAGGCAAAATGGGTTCTTTTAATTTTCAGTTGACAGAAAGCAATGATCAAGGAATTGGTACATTCGAAGACCTCTGTAAGAACCTCAATTAAAAAATTAGAAAAAAAAAAGAAAAAAAAAAAGGACAAGATACGGTGAGAAAGAAATTCGTTGCTTTGGAGACTTTATTCCTTATTCGTTGCTTGAGGTAAGAGAAAAGAAAAAGAATTGCTTTCTTGTTTTCGATTTTGAAAGCAAAGAGGATGGAGCCAAAAACTATTCACTTTGAATTTGACATAATTAACATTTTTAAACACACACACACACACACACACACACACATATATATATATATATATATATATATATATATATATATATTTGTTACTATAGTTAAGAACTAAAAACTAAAAAAAAAAAATCTGCATATTTAAAGAACAAGACAAGGTAATTAGTCGTAATCAGTTTTATTTTTTAATAGGGGTAGAAACTAAATAATGTAATTAGAAAATAATAATGTATTGATAAGAAAATATTTATATAACTCAATTAAATTTTAGCTTAACTATATTTATATTCAAATAACAATTTAATATTGTGGTCTAACTTTTATAAATTATATGAAATTTAGATCCCTTATTTCGTTACTATAATAATAATAATAATAATAATAAATCGAGGTCTTAAGTCTCAAAATATATTAATTTTTTTAGGTGCCTTATTTAATTTTATTTTGGGTTAATTACCAAAAAAAAATTGAAATTTATCAATTTTGGTAATTAAATTCTGCAATTTGCATAATTGCCAATTAAACTCTTTCATTTAATTGATGTTTCCAATTGATCCGATCGTCAATAAATAATTAGCAAACTTAATGAGAATTTCACGTTAACTATCATATCATTACTGGAAAAACTACATCAAAAACCCCAAATTAGTGTTAATTGCCAAAAAAAAATTATTAAGTTTGCCAATTTTTGTAATTAAACCTTGAAGTTTGCATAATGTTTAATTGATACCTCAAATTGACCCGATCATCAATAAACCGTTAGTATGTAGTGCGTGGAAGGTAATTGTTATGACTTTTATTTTGATTATTTTTATTAGGAGCTGTATTTTATAAGTTTATTGATAACTAATATTAATAGGCAATTGATTTAGGAGAATGATTGTTCTTTCTTTTAGTGGTTAGATCCACCTTACAATGGCGGGGCGAATAAGCTACTTACACATTTGTTTTGATAAAAAATACTCTTTAGAAGAAGTTACACACTTTGAGAAGAATAACAACAAAATCACTAAGAAATGGATTCAACTCAGTGAAAAGTGTGATCAAAATGATATACTAATTAATGATTTGTAGAGTTAAAGAGTTGACAAAGATAAAAAAAAAAATTAAGAATGAAATAATTTATTTGAAGAAAGAGTTGATTGTGTAGAGGAGAAAGAATTTGATTTTGTTTTATTTTTCTCTGTGTCTAGGGTTGTATCATGTTGTAGATTGATTAGAATGAGATTGGGTAATTGTATCTACAAAACAAAATTTGGCTTGCAATTTCTAGTTTATTGAAGTATACTAATAGTTTATTAACAGTCAGATTAATTGAGACATCAATAAAATGTGAGAGTGTAATTGGCAATTATGCAAGCTTCAAGGCTTAATTGCAAAAATTAATAAATTTCATATTTTTTTGCAATTAATCCAAATTTAGGGTTTCTAATGTAGCTCCTAAAATGATGATATGGCAACTGACGTGGAACTTTGTTAAGTATACTAATGGTTTTTTGACAGTTAGGTATAGCAAAAGAGATAGAGAAAATTTATATCAGATTTAATTAAATCATTAAACCATTATTAATTAAAAAACATTATTTTTTAATTAAAAGAATTTTAACGTTGCATTTTAAAATATTAAAACTTTAAAATGTTAGCAATAAATTTTGGTCAAATAAGTTAGCAGTTGCTCTGAAATTAATGACCTTAATAACCATAAGTTTTTTTTTTTTAATGGCCACAAGTTATTCTTTATAATAATAATAATAATAATAATAATAATAATTATTATTATTATTATTATTATTAAATCATTTTAAAATAATAAAAATAAAGTAATATTAAAGCAAATTAAAATTTATTAAATGTATTAAAGGAAAAGAAAAAAGTTTTTTCTTTTCCTTTAAAATAAACATGGATCTTCATTTTACTTCTATTGATGTTTTTAAATTAAAAATTAGAGAATATCATAATGTGTGATAAGTATTTTTAGTAATTATATATTACGGCAATTTAAAAAATACAGAAAAACTTAATATTGACTTTTCTCTTTTTTAAAAAAAATTAAAATTTAATGGATAGATATTACTTTTAATATTTAGACATGTTTAAAAGAAAATTTAATCATAATTTCTCATAAAAATTTAAATATATTTAATTCTAATTTAGAGTAAATATTTTAAAGGAAATTAAACTTTCAGTTATGATAATAATTGGATAGTCGTGATAAAATTCGTTAAATTTTGAAATTAAATGTCTTGGATTGACAAATCATTAGTAATTAAATACTAAATTTAATTATAGTAAATATGTTTAAAAATATTTCACTTTTCTTTAAAGTAAATGTGAGTCTTAATTTTACTGCCATTGATATTTTCAAATTAAAAATTAGGAAATATAATAATAAATGATAATTATATTTATTAACTAATACTTGGTATAAATGTGATAGATTTAAAATTCTATCTCCTCTTAAATGTATTTTATAAAAAATTGGATCACTTTTTAATTAGGAAGCAAAAATGAAACATATATAAAATTAGCATATGTGTTTATTGAGTATAATTAATAAATTAATCTAATTAACTCTTATTTTTTATGTCTCTAATTAAATTAAGCTTTCAGGTATTTGTAATAATAATAATAATAATAATAATAATAATAATAATAATAATAATAATAACTATTTATTATAGTATTAAAGTATAATAATTAAATAAACTGTAACTTATATATATATAATTAAGAAATTAATAACTTAAGCATAATTTAATAAAATAATATAATTAATTAATAAAAAATACAACTTGAAATGGGAGCAGGTCTATATATATAATTTAAAAATTTTTCTAAATAATAATAAAACAATATAACATTATTAATATTAATTAAAGTAATAATATTTAAGAATCATTAAATGAAAAATTTATAAAATTATTAAAATATATCTAATATTTTTAATTAGTTAGCTATAACTTTTTTGCTTTTTATATATATATATATATATATATATATATATATGCATTCATGTTATGGAGATGATTTTGGATCAGTATCCACTTAGCCCTAAGGCTTCATGATAATAGGGCTTTAGACCCTTTGTTTTATGAGCTTGAATTGGAGTTATGTAGTATAGCTTATTGTTTATGGGCTTGTAAGCCTTGTAATCCTTCTCATCCATTGAAATATCTTCATTTTCTCATTTAAAAAAAAAAAGTTAATATTGGAGTTCGAACCACATGAATTTTAATAGTATTCAAAATTTAATGTATGTATACGTTATATTAAATTGTGTAAAACGGTGTGCAACATGGCTAATGAAGTGTTATGGAGCATGCTAGTGGAACGCAGAGCATTGGTGGGAAGAAAACAATCAAAATGGTGTGCAGCACCTAAAATGGTACTCTAGCCTATTTCAACATAATTAGTTAGCTTAGCTGGCAAAGTAGTTACAAGAGAATCTTCTTTATTGGCTTGTATGTAAATATAGCGGCTTAATTGTACAAATCGTCCTTAAATTTAGGGGTTACTTTCATTTTAGTCCTTAAACTTTAATTTATTAAAATAAAATAATTGAACTTAACTTTTATTGCAGAGAAAGTCCTTCTCGCTAAAATTTGGTGTGAACTCCGATTAAATACATATGCGGCTTTCCAGCATGGCTTTTTTAAAAAATAAAAATCCACATATGACTAATCTTCAACCATAAGTGCAACTCTATGCTCACGAAGACACAACCCAACACACCATAAGTAGAACCTGCTCCTCCATGCCTTTGTCATCTCCATTTTATTTTTGATTATCACTTGAACACCTCAAATACAAACCATGGCAAACCTAGCTTCAGTGTCATTCCTCGCAATCAAAGACTAAAGACCTCATAGCACCATGCTGCATATACCCTTACCATTTCACAGCTCCCATTCCATCATCACCATCTACCCTCAAATCCCTTATTATAGACACTAACCCATACTATCTCTTTCTCAATCATTTGGCAATAAACCCATTTCATTTATATTCTGCTTCCCCAACAAACCCACATACCTACAATCACTATTGCAGTGTTGCCCCTTTTCCCCTCAACCAGCAAGGTTGGAGCTTGAAGTAAGGGAAATCTCAATAACTATTGACAAATTTTTGGAGAAATTTCCATTCACATGTTCTCAACTAACCCATTATCCTTGTCCCTCACAATGTCTCTCTTCAGTCTGACCCACAACACCCCAAGTTGTTCCCTTTTATCGATACAGTGCCACCACCATAGAATGCAAGCTCCACCATCGACCTCAATCTAAAGCTTTCTACTTTATGGCTTCCTCTTGGTGCTTCTACCTCTGCTTTCGATTCAAGCTATTATAATCCTCTTGGTGATCCTCAATCTGTCAATCATACAACTACTAATTTTGTTATTTCATTCCCTCTTTGATGTTTTTTAGGGTTAGATCTCTATGGTTTTTTCACTTTAATTTGGATGTTAGTTGCTACAAATGGAAATTTGATAAGTAAAGGAAACGTGAATGAGGGAGTTAATGACTGTGGAAGGGAGGATATCTTAAGAGAAGAGGAAGAAGAGAAATAGTGAGAGAGAAAGAAAGAAATGGAGAAGAATTTTAGAGAGATAATCACCCTTGCTATCTCGGATGAAGTGGAGAAAATGTGACACAATTTTTTTTTTTTTATTATTTAAAAAAGCCATACTGGAAAGCCACGTATTCATTTAACCAGAGCTCACATCGGATTCTGATAAGAAGGACTTTCTCTGCAATAAAAGCAAAGTTTAATGATTTTATTTTAACAAATTAAAGTTTAAGGCAGAAATGAAAGTACCACCTAAGTTCAGGGAAAGTTTATGCAATTAAGTCTAAATATAGCAGTTAATCAATAAAGAATTCAATTCATTTCTCTCATTTTTTTTTTTTATTTATGTTTTCTTTTAGTCTTCATGGTATCATAGCACAACCTGTGCTGGTAACAACCTCTCTTCCTTTATATCTATTTGAAGTTTCTAAGAATTGATACTCCAAGATTGGAATTATGGAGCAATGTGAGTAGCAGCTAAATTAGCATATGTAGAAGCTCTTTGGAAGCATGCGTCAGTGTCAATGCTCATAGGACTAGAGATCTTATATGGAGCCAACCTTCATTTCTGATCTCAATGAAGAATGATTATAAATTGCATCGGCTGTCCTCAACTTAAGGAATTATTTTATTACTATTTCTAAATTTTAGTTTATTACAATAGAATTCCTTGCTTTTAATTGTATTTAAAAAAAATCCTCTTAAACTACAACAATTGGTTAATATGTAAAAAAACATAAAATTATTATTTTGCCACTTTCTAGAAAAGAAAAAAAAAATACTATTTTGCTCACTTTCTCTCTCATTTTTATAGTTAAACTTGTTTTTTTTTCTTGTCGTGCATTGCATGTTGTTTTATTCACTGTATAAGCTCGTGATTTAAATTTTTTTATATATAATTTTTTATATATGATATAATATATGAAAATTCTATTAAGTTCCTAATATCGTAGATTTTTTTTAAATTTTCTTTATTTTAATTTTATGAAATTCTTAATACTTAAAATATTTTTTATATGAAATTTATTGTGTATTTTTTAATTAATAGATATATCATAATCTTCTTATAAGAGAGAAAAAAATATTTAAATATAGACAGTTAAAATTTTCTATTCAGAGATGATTTGGGCAGAGCGAAATAATCTTCTGAGTAGCAATTTGTCCATTTTTATTTTGAACGATCAAAAAAACCTTCTATAATAGTATCATTTCGGGAACTTGTTATTACTTATATGACCCACAAAAGATATTAAACTACCAAACGTAAATAAAGGAACATGCCACACTACTATACTTCATTGATAAAAGATCATTATCCATACATGAAGATTCAAAATATCAAATCAAAAGAAATCAATGATCCATGCTTTACTTAGAACCACCAAATAGCTCATTCAAATATTGCCAAAAAAAAAAAAGAACTTACTACATGGACAAAAAAACTAATAATAGGTAGAATAGGACCTCAATATTAGGGAGAGAACCATAGATGTGTTCCTAATAAACACAAATGTGAAGAGAGAAAAATTACATATATGATTTAATTGCAAAAAAAATGAAAAAAATACATGAATTTACTAATGAAAGAAAAAATTGAAAGATATGTATATTATTAAGTATAAAATTATTAAAAAGTTTTAAGATTTTAGTTTAATTAATTAAGTGATAAAGTAATGATGTCATTTAAAAAAGTTAATATCTATAATAAATTTTATTATATATTTTCGTATATATAAATATAATTTTTCATCATTGACTATCAAACTTAAAATTGATGAGTTGGCTATTTTACAATCAAATTTATAGCTTTTAATTTTAAAATTAAATCTTAAGGTAATTCACTCGTCAACTCAACGACTAATTATTAATGTAATAGATTTAGATTTAAATATAAAACTAATCTAACCAATTAAATTAAAAAGTTTTGTAAATAATAATAAAATTTTATATTATTTTTTAGCCAATTAAAATAGAGAGTACTAATTTATCATTACACGTGCACCAATTAATAATTTTTTGTTAAAATTAATTATATTTTTATTTATAATATAATTATTTTAATTTATTTAGTAATTATTTAATTAAAAGTAATATTAACGAATTTAGTAGTACTTATATTTTTTTTAACTTTTATTTTCTTTTGTAAAATATATCTTGTTTAGATAATAATTATTGTTGATTAAATTATTAAAATTTAATTTAATTGTAAAATGCATAAAATAAATTAAAAATAAAATAATAATAAAAAGTAACGAAAACACCCAAACACAGAAGTTGCGAGAAAATACGGGTTCTTCAAATTTTATTCCTTCCATTTTTTATTCTTAAATTTTATTTTTTAAAAAAATATTTGAAAATTTAATTGATAAATATATTGAAAGTTAATTTTTATTATTTAAAAATATAAAAAAAATTAATTTTTCAAGTCCGGCACTAAACTAAAACAAAAATTCAAATTCAAATTCAAAATTTATAGAAATTCCATATATATGTAAGTAAAAAATGCACTAAAATCTCACACGTGTGATATATTCAATAATTTCATGGACTTTCATCACTAAATATTAAGTTGTTCTTATTTGCATACACAATAAAGTTGGACATCTAAACAAATTTTGTGCCTAACATGCATATAACCACAAAAAATAATCTGATCTATCCTAAAATTTATACAATTAACTTAACACATTTGACTTACAAATATAAAATAATCTACCAAATAAAAAATTTGATATATATACCATGAAGTCCTTAGCCATGTGAGACACCAAGTAATTTTGATATTCTTACATAGTGAATTACTTGGAGTGAATTAAGTCTAAGTAGTAATTTGAAGAAAATTGTTAGTACCCATATTCATTAAGAAAAAAAAAAAAAAAAGAGTAGCATTACTTATTGCCATTAAAGAAGTGTTTTCCATAAGGAAAGAAGTTGCCTTTCATTGTTATTATCACAAAATACTTTACTCCAATTATGAAAATTGGACTGCAACAAAAAAAAAAAACTTGAAAGATAAATAAAGTAGAGCTAATAAATTTAAATTTAAATAAATTCTTAATTTAATTTAAATAAAAATAATAATATAATTATAAATAATATATACAATTAAACATTCATAAAATTTCATTAAAATTTAATATTAATGTGAATAAATATATTATCTAACTAATAGATAACGTGATTATATTTAGCTAGGTTCATTAAAATTTGTAATTAAAAATCAACCTTTATAAGTTCAATCAAAATTATATATATAATTAAAATTAGCCTTTCTTTCCCCATGTAATTATCAACTGGGTTGATATAATCATTCTCCTTTTTCTGTCTATTCCCTTGAGGGATATGAGTAAGAGCAACAATTAGCAGATTTTGGATAAAATAAGTTTGAAAGTTTGATGTGGTTAAGTTTGTGTATTTAGTACCATTTTTGCGTAGCTATTTTTGAAATAAGTATAATTTTGATTATTTTAACACTATACTTATTACTATATATTTTATAAAGAAAATAAATTAAAAAGATTTGTGATCTTACTAGTTTTTAAAGTAGTCATGAGAGTATAAGAGAATAGAAAAATCATTTACATATATTCCTAGTTTTAATGCAAAAAATTGTGATGAGACGCCTTGTTCAGACCCTATGCAATGACCTCCGTGATATGGAAGTGAAAATAGCAAACCCTAGTGTGTTCCACTTATTATCATTCCTGGGCCAAAAACTAACATTTATATACTTCTAGAAAGAAAAAGTAAATATTTGGGCAATACTTCTCAAATAAGTTTAATATAAACACAGTAAAAGCCCTCAAATAAAGCAGCAAATACAGACAATTTGCACATATTACTTGAAAACTTAACAACACAAATCAGCATGTAACATTAAATGCAAAGACTAATTGATCAACATTAACATCTTCGCTTGCTTATAATTTTGGTTTAGCTCCCTCAATGATAACTGCAATATATAAGCAAAAATATCAATAAGTGAAAGTTCCAACGTATTTAAAGAATCTAACACAGTAAAAAAATTCTTTTAAGTACTTCAATTTTTTTTTTGTTACTAGGAAATAGGAAGTGAGGACTCGAATTTAAATCTATTAGAAGAGTGATATACTTTTAGCTACTGAATCAAGTCTTAAATTGTTTACATGTACATATTTTAGTATAATTGAACATTAATTTACTGAATAAAGCTATTTTATGAGACTCTCACCAATGAGACTTGAAAAAGCCCACATGTAAATTCAACTCATGGACATACTTGAATTGCACCTGCCATTTCCAAAGGCATTAGAAATTGTCAAATTGTCACTATCAACAGTACATTTGCAACTGATTTTGGTAAAGATAAAAGCAGCGGTAATTGGTATTATATACATGATATAATTGGACTTGCCAACCCTGACAAAGCTCAATTAAAGGCATTAAATTTTAAACCCAACTCACTAATTTTATTTGAAGTTATTAAATTTAAAGTAATTCATAAACCATTTTAATATATTTAACTTAAGATATTTAAATTTGAATAATTTATTAAATTAAGATTTAATTAAAAATTAATTTAACTACTCATGCGATCCATTTAAGTTGATTTGTTTGTATTGACTCCATCAACATAAATTTTGATCTAAATATTAAATAAAAATAATAATTTTCTAAAAGAAATTAAAGTTTTATCTAAAATGGCATATAATAACTTGAATTATTTCAAATTTCTTTTATATAAAATTATATAATTGTAATTTATTACATAATAATCATTTAAAATTTAATTTACATTTGAATAAAATTCTATTATTTTTTTTAAAAAAAAATCAGTATATATAGAGACCATTTATAAAGTTAATAAGATGTCTACTTCAACACTCGAAATCTCATATATAGTTCATACATGACAAATTAAAATCATGTGAGAATTTATTCCACTTCCCTGACGAGCTCAGAAATTATGGCTTTGCTAGAATATAAAATAAAATATTAAAATTAAATGAGGACATGAATTAAGGTGCATACCTGATATATTCTGTAGGCGTTCATTGTTTAACATAGGACAACCATAGATCAAAAGTTCTTCGAGTGTTGCTATGTTTTGTAGAGGTTCCGGTAATTCTCTAAGGTTGTCACAATTTGTAATTTTCAAGACTTTTAAACTGTTGATTGATCCTCGAATTAGCCATGTTGGGAATCCCAATAACTTTGGTATGTTAATGATCTCTAACTTTTGGAGACTGAATGGACTTCGGTGTTGATTATCTTCCACTTCCTCTATTGCCAAATCAAGGTTTTCACAATTGGCAATATTGAGAATCTTTAATGTTGTTAGGAATTTAATACTTTGCGGCAAAGAGATCAAACTGTCACAACCACCAATGAACAATCTTCGAAGATTTGTCAAGCCATGCAAGTCTCCAAACAAATATTCTAGATTTTCGCAACCAGTAATGAACAAAAATCGAAGAGATTTTAGGCACCCTAATCCTCCAGTTGGTAAATACTTTTGCTTTGTAGTTATCCAAAGGAATCTAAGGTTAACCATGTACTTTATATCTCTGGGCAACTCCTCAAGTTCGTCACATCCGCCAAGTATTAGTGCTTGCAAGCTTTGTAGCTTGCATATGGAATTAGGGAGTCTTTTAAGGAAAAAATTATTCCATAAACTAAGATATTTCAAATGCTTCAAATTGCCTATACTTCTTGGTAGTAACTCAAACTTTGAATAAGCCAAATCCGCGACTCTCAAGCACTGAAATCTTAAGAAACATGCATCAATGAATACTTCACTACTAATCCCTTCTCTCCTTTCATTTAAAAAGGAAATGGTTCGCACGTGATCAAGGTTTTGAAAGGGTATAGGAAGATCCTCAGGAAGTAATTCAGGATAAAGAAAAGATAAGTGTCGAACGTTTTTGGAAACCTGTTGAGAGCCGGAAATTATTGCTGAGGATTCATTTTGTGTCACTGATGATGCGAGATCATGCATTAGATCATGCATTTTACACTGAACATCCCCTGCATCCTCCCTAAAATCTTGAAAGAAACATCTACTACATAACTCCTTAAAATAGCGAAAGCCAACATCTTCTAACTCTTGATTTTCATTGCAAGATTGAACAAGTCCATGTGCCATCCAAATATAAACCAATTCAAGATCGTAAAATATGTAATCCTTTGGAAAAACAGAACAATATGCGAAGCATCTTTTTAAGTGAGATGGCAATTGTTCATAACTCAATCTTAAAGCAGGCAAAATATCATTTCCTTTTTGTTCTAATTTCCATATTTCATTATCTCTTATAACTTCCCAATCACGTTCATCGGTTACAGAGTACAGCAGAGTTGCCAGAGTTATCACTGCCAATGGAATTCCCTTGCATTTTCTCACAATTTCTTCTCCAATTCTTATAAGGTTTGGATTTTGTTTTTCTTGCTCACCTTTAAATGCACTTCTGAAAAACAAAGACAAGCAATGCTGGTAAGGAAGATCATTCAAATCGTATGCAGAGTCTGTGCCCATAATGGAAGCAACACGGCTGCTTCGAGTGGTGACTAAAATTTTACTTCCATTAGCACCTCCCATTAACTAAGCTTTTAATTCCAGCCATTTTCTAGGGTCCTCACTCCAAACATCATCTAGGATGAGTAAATATTTCCTTCCATCTAAAGCCTGTCGCAAGGCTTTTTGCAGCTGGTCTAATTCCAGATCCATATATTTTTGACCAGGAGATGCAGAGCTCAGAATTTTAATTATAACCTTTTCTATTTCAATGACTTCTGAAACACACACCCATAGTTTCTGCTCGAAATGACTAATCACCCTTTGATCATTGAACATCAACTTAGCAAGTGTAGTTTTCCCGAGACCACCTATTCCAACTACAGGAATAATGGAGACATTTTCACTATCAAAAGATTGCAGCAACATTTCAATGATGTTCTCTTTATCTTCGTCCCTCCCAATGACATTAGAAGCATCCACAAAGGAGTGGGTCATCTCCCTCTCCCTATGAATGACATGCCTATCGAAAATCCGCTCGGTGAGACCAAAATCAGACTTAAGAGCAGCGATTTCAGCTACCCTCTCTCTAATCTTCTTTAGTTTATGTCCCATTGTAAAGCGGAATGCAAGTGGATTAGAGGTAGAAAAAAATCGGCGTACCTTTCGAGTGGTGTTCCCAGACTCGACCACTTTCCTTCGTAAGGCTTCACATTCAAACTCATCCACCACATCTTCTGCATCATAAAGGACATCTTTGAGCATCCCCAGCCAAACCTCTATCTGTTGACTCCGTAACTGATGCTGCTCGGCGTCGAAAAGCACGGCTTTGATGACGACTAAGATCTTTTTAATTTTTTCAAGATCGCTTCTGAGTGCCCATGCGAAGGAAAATTCTTCAAGAGCAAGAGAGCCCAACTTCCTGAAAACATTTTCTGCAATGTCGACAAGAAAAGACTCGGCCATTCTATTTTTATTTTGCAACGTAGAAGAACAGTCTGGAAATGAGTTAATTTTGCGAAGGAAAATAAGTTGTTATGGTGCTTCTCCCTGCTCTGCTACTTCTCGTATTGGCACCTCTCAGGTAGTAGGTCCAAAAAACAAGGGATGGTAGAAGCAGAGATTCTTGGCCCGAAATGTTTTTCTTTCCTGGACCCATGAAGGAAGAATTTTGCTTGAAAATAACTCATCATGCATGAATTGTTTCTTCTGGGTTGGCCTATCCAAGAATTTTCCCCATAAGTTGATGGTTGTTATTTTTTCTAATTTATTAAGTTGATGGTTCTATTTTTTTTTTTTTTCAAATAGAAAATTGAAAAATTAATTATTTTTAAATTTTTAAAATTTAATTATGATTTAAAAAACATATTTAATTTATTTTCTGCTATTTTTATTTACAACAAATGTTTTATAAATGAGAGTTGCCCTTTCTACTGTTAAGAGTCCCAACAGTACTCCAATCGCCGACAATAAAGTGACCACGAACAGCAATACTAAGACCAATGAATCATGCTGTAACTGCTATTTTCATTTATTTTTATTTATTATATTTAAATTATTTTATAAAAATATAATAATAATTAATTAAATTATTTTTTATCTTATTTAAAAATTTATATAATAATTATTATATTTAATAAAAATAAATAGTAAAATTAAAAAAAAATTAATATTTCTTCATTTTTTATATGCTATAAATAATTTAAAAAAAAAAAATAAATGCACGAATAAAAATGAATGGTGGTTTCCACCTCTGTGACAGATGTAGTGTTTGCACGTAGCAGCCTTCCTTGACATTAATCACGACTTGACTTCGTGCGTGTGATTTCCACGGGAAAATGATTCTTTGTCTGTGTCGTAGAAATTCCTGTATGTAGATTGCGACCACGATAGATACTTATCTTATTTTTTTATATATATAATTATAATTGTCATATAGTAGGAAGAACCCAAATTATTTTCTTGTGAAATTCAAAAGGATTTATTCTTTGTTTGATCCTTAATTGTGTAGAGTAAATGAAGGGAAACTTAATCAGAGAAATGAAAGACAAAAAAAAAAAAAAAAAACTCTAATGAGTTTTTTTTTTTTATGTCTTAATTTTTTTATGTCATTTAGATATATTATTATAATATAAGAAAAATATAATTTTTTCTTTAAAAAGAAGGAAAATTAATTATTATATGTATATATTTTTTTTCTTATGTCCAATGACATGTAAGTACTCTAAGCAAGTTAGTGATATCTGTGATTTCAAATTCTGATTCTGTAGATGTCTGTCTCTTCAGAACTAGTATTTGTATCAAAAGAGTCTTTTGCAACTACAAAAAACATATGTTGATCGGACAAATTTAGGTGCCTTTTCTCATTCTCATTCTTTAACAAATGTAGGTGACTTTTCGCTCCCGTTTAGGATCTATTTGATATTATTGTTAAAATTACTATAGAGAAAGTATTAAAAAATAATTAAAAATTAAATTTAATTAATTTTAATCATAAGAATATTAAAATAATAAAAATAATTTTTACTAAATTATTTTTCTCAACAACATCTAAGATGGTGCTTCTATTTAGAAAAGTAGTTTCAGGTTCTGAAATTCAATGTGAAACATGGCTTTAATTTATTCAATTTTAAACCAAATCAAATTAAAAAACAAAACTCAAATAATTAAATTTACTTAATATGAAAATCAAACTGAATGGATAATGGATTATAATTAAATTAATCTAAATTAATTTTTTTTTATTTACTTCGATTCATCGGTTTGATCCTTGTTTTTCAATAAAACGATAATTACATAACAATAAAACGACAATTCTTGTCAACTTAGAAAAATAAATAATTCAAAGACAATGTTTGTAATACATAGCTTGCTATCATTCCACTTGAAATATTTTCTAATCAATATATATAAAATTTATGGATTCAAAATACATCACTGAAATTAATTTCTGAAAATAATTTGATATATAAAACTAATATCACTTATATATATTTTCTCGGAAAACAAATTGAATAAATATAAAATAATTTCCATGAAAGTATATGTAAATTTTAAAATCACATAAAATTTAAAAACTATATAAAAAATTAGGGTCTTATATATTCTTCCAACCATAAAAGAATTCGTCCTTTAATTCTAAAAAAGAAAAACTTGAGCATGAACAAAAACTTAATCAACACCACCAAGCTCCCACCGTGCTACTTTGATACCTTTATTATCTATCCATTTTTCAAAACTTTGTCAACAAAAACCTAATGCTCCAAATTGCTAATCCACTTAAACCATTGGCTTTGATATCATTATTGCCATGATCCGGTTTTCAGGGTCATGACCAACACTAAAATTTGGATCAGCATAAGGTTTCAAAGCTTATGGTAAGCTTAATTCATGCACAAGTCAATAATCAAACCACATACAATAATAATATATAATTGAGGGATCCATATTCGGCCTCTAAATCGACACATAATTAGAATAGTAAATTCATAATATTTGATAAGCCTAACTTAACCCTTATATAGTAATTCATAAAATATTTTAAAGTTTCAAAAAAAGAATATACACACAATCAGTACGGAATTCTAAGATATGATACTATTAATAAATAAATGATACAAATTGAGACAATAAATCCTGGAGGGAAAATGGACAGAAATAACTCACAATAAAATTGATGTTCTTGTCACTTGAAAAAAAAAAAATTAAACATACAAATTATTACTTTCATGGAAAAAAAAAATAATTAAGAGACTGGACTTGCTACCATTCCACTTGAACTATAAAATAATTTCCTTCAAATTATTTGTAAATTTTAAAAACAAATAAAATTAAAAAAAAACTATATAAATATTTGGGGTGTTAGATCTTTATTTCATAAAGACACATCCATATATACATATCTAATTATATCTATTTTATAATGATAAAATTCTTCTTTTAGGCCTTAATTTTATTTTTTCTAAATCAAGTGCTTACAGTTTTATTGCCTCAAACTTTTATTATTTTTTTTATTAAGCTTATGAACTTTTACTATTTTTGACAATACATACATTTTCTAACTAATTTAACAAAAAAATATTAAATTCACTAACGAAAAGTAAAACTTAATTTTATTTTTCTCTCTTCCTCCCTCTCTTTCTTAGTCCCAAATGTTTTCTTTATCTCTTTGCGAATTCCATCTTCTCTCTCAAGTCTCCACAAATCATAATCTCTTCCTACAAAACCACACTTTCCTACAGAGCACATGCTCTTCCTCTTTAAGCAACGAGCTCAAATCAACAATCCATATGTCAATAAGCACTTTCCTTTCTTACTAACCTAAATAATTGTATTTTTTTTAATTTATAATTAGTGGCTCATCAACATTTTTAATGGCTTTATGAAATTTGTCCCTTTATTGCTGCCAAGTTAAACACATATATAGTACAGATTTAGAAGAAAATCTCACCAATTGCTCTTCTGATTCTGAAATGTCCACGTGCAAGCTCAAGTGCTTAACTCATGGATGTGCTTGGACCTGCCACGTCCGCCACTTGAGACCAGAGAAAAGAGAAATGTCAAATTACCATAACTGTACATAAAACCATATGAATATTCAAACGAGAAAAAAAGGTTAATTATATTATCTATATTATATATAGATGTACAAAGGAGGGCAACATTGACATTGCTGGAATTGTCTTTCATGTTTAAAATTAATTACAATTATTTTCTTATTATTTAAGTTAATTTTAAAATTTGTCAAAATTTAAAATTTTTAATTTTAAAGTTCATATACATTTAAAATTCTTAATCCTACTTATATTTAACTTCAATTAAATATAAAATTTTATAAGAAGTAATTAACTAAAATAAGAAATTAATAAACAAAAAATAAAAATTATTATTAATCTATCTATTATTTTTAAAAATATATAAAAAAAATATATTTATAGCGACAGATAAATAATTTGTCACTAATAATACATATTAAAGCATGTAGCTAAGTATATAAATTGGGCGCTAATGCTATTTATCGACCAAAAAATGTGTCGCAAATAATTTTAGTATGGCTCCTTAACATATGGTCGCTAATCTTTTAGCATAGAAAATTTGTAGTTAAATCCTTTATGATGCCAATTTTATTATCTTTTATATTGTCACTAATAACTTTTAGCAACAATATATTTATCACTAAATAACTGATAATTTTATTTTTTTAATATGGTAATAATTAATATAAATTAAAATTTTAATATTATTTAATAATAATTCTACTGATACTGAAAAAATATATTATAATTCTTAATATAGTAATCTTATAATTATAATCTTATAAGTATTATTAATTTATTAAAATTATTTAATTTATTTTAATAAAATTAATAAATAAATAAGTATATTTAATTAAATAAAAATTTAGTGTGTCACGACCCAACCTATGGGCCGGACCGGCACTAGAACCTGCGCCGGCCTAAAGCCCCCGAGGCCCGTAGTAAGCCTAACTGTTCATTAACCCAACTCTAAGGTCCATTTGGGCCCAAATTCAAGAAAACAAACGGACAGAGTCCGGCCATAAAATGGACTTTCCAACGGGGAGTTTTCGACTCACCCGACCTGTAAACACAATAAATACTCAATTGGGGAGCTCAGCTCACCCTCCACATACTCATCAGCATAAAAATAAATGGGAGCTCAGCTCCCTCATCCAATCCATCAAACATGCATAGAATATTAAGTTTACAGGTCCAAAATAATAATTTAGGTTACAGACCCAAATCAAATAAACATTTCTAACACATGCGGAAATTCTAAGATTTAACAAGTTTATACAAACGTTGGTAATCGACCTGCGAGGGAGAAAGCAGGTTAACCTCAAAAATATCCTTCTGTGGCCTGGAAAAATTTTTGAACAGGAGTGAGCGTTCGACTCAGAGAGTAAAATATCAATTTTAACCATAATCTCTATAACTATCTAAAACTAATGCACCCTGTAGAGTGAAATGCAACATCAACATCATTTTCACATCATAACATCAAAAAGGTAATTTGGAGCACTCACGCACCCTGTAACATCAATCATAATATATGGAGCCGATCCCTATCTGACTCTCTTAAATCCAACTTTGGTGCCGTGAAGAACTCAAGCCGGACTTTCGCTTAATAAACCAAATCAGGGGTCCCAGCGAAGAACTCAAGCCGTGACTACCCCCCGAAGGATCGGGTCCCAGCGAAGAACTCAAGCCGTGACTACCCGTCCTATCCATAGTCCACACCACATCACACGCACGCACACTGCTCCAAATTACCACAACAACATCCATGGCACATTAACAGTTATGAATGCAACATAAATCGTGCCTAGAGTTTAACTACATAAATATATGCATATAAGTGATGCACGGGCATGCTTGAACATATAATAATATCGAAATTATAATTAAAATTAATATTTTACTCACAGACTTGACGGTGGTCACTGAGGCAGCTGGGTGGAGGAAGAGGGCTGTCCCGACTCACCTGACAATTTTATTACAATCATTTAATAAATTTGACTCAATACAAACAAAGAAAAAGACCAAATACGTCCTAAGTCGTGCCGAAAATCCGGCAGAGTCTCCCCTATACCTAGGACCTACCCAACCTGCAAAAGGGCTCAAAACACACTTCTATACTCACAATCCATATATCCACAGCTCAATCATATCACACAGCCCCTCCTGGGCCCATCAAATCAGTCATCCATCACAATACGTAAAATTTCAATTTAGTCCTTATTATTGATCATTTTTGCAAAAACTGCCCAAACAAGCTCTAAAAATTCTAAAACTTTGCCCCGCAGTCCTTAGCAATATTACTAAGCTATTGCAAAAAGAATCATAATTTTCTAAGCTACCACGAATATTTTATGGATCTTTAATCTTATTTAAGCACTAGAAAATTACGAAAAAACAAGGTTCGGGTTTACCTTTGCCGATTCCGACTTTGGGGACGCGCTCGGGACGTCTGACAATGGGGGGATCGCCAAAACCTCGATCCAATTCGGAGACTTTTCCGTGCAGTGCATGCGGCGAAAATTCACAGACCTGGACAACTGTCGAATTTCCGCGAATTGAGGATACCTACACGAAGCCCATAACACGGGGGTTAGTACATAAATTTTTCAGAATTTTCTAAGCTCAGTAAATGCTCGGAAAAACACTGCGAAGTTTCGTGGGACCCACCGAAAAACGGTGTCGAAAAAATTCGAAATTTATGTCGCCGCGAAGCTCTCGACGAGTGGAGCGTTCTGGTACTCTTGGTTTTCTCGTGGGATTCACGGTTTTCGAGAAATCTAGCCCAAAAGTCGAAATGGGCTAAAAACTTCCCGAGCAAAAATTGGACAAACCGCTCGATGGATTTCGGTGTTCTTGGTGTCTATGGAAAGCTCTTGCCGAGTAGATGATTTTAGACACAAGACCCGGTCCGATTGGTGGCCGGATCGGCCGAATTTTGGCCGGGGAAGTCGAAAAGTCGCGCGCGCAGGGAGGGCGTTTCGCGCGCGTTTTCGAGCCGTTTGGGGCACTGGCCAGGGAGGGAGGTCAGTGGCCGAGTGAGGTGGGGCGGTGGTGGCAGTGGTGCGGGGCGGGAGGAGAGAGAAAACGGGAGGAAGAGAGAAGGAGGAGGAGACGCGCGCGGGAGGAAGAAAAAGGGTAGGGAGCCGGTCCGATTCGACCGGTCCGATCCGGTCCGGTTCGATTCGGCCGGTTCGATTCGAAATACAAAATTTTTGAATTTTTACTCTGCCTCGGGACCGAAAACGAGGTCCAAAAATTCTGAAAAAATTCCAGAAAACTCAGAAAAATTCGTAGACTCCAAATATATTTTTAGTTTTGCCACGTGGTCTTTAAATTAATTTTTAAAAATCATCAAAGTTTATATTTTCGGAAAATCGAACCCGATTTTTAAAATCCGAAAAATCTCAAATAATTTCTTAAAATTTAAATAAAACTAAAATATCAATAATACTCATCAAACAATAAAATTTAAAATTTTTGGGGTGTTACATTCTTCCCCCCTTACAGAAAATTCGTCCTTGAATTTTACACAAGGCAGAATAAAGCACATGATTATACATTGAACAAATAATGGTACTTGCTACTCATGTCCCGTTCTGACTCCCAGGAGCACTCTTCCACTGACTGACTCCTCCACAAAACTTTAACCATAGGGATCTGTTTTGATCTTAGCTGTCTTACTTGGTAGTCCACTATGGCTACAGGTTGCTCCTCAAATGTCAAGTTCTCTTTTAGCTCTATTACATCCGGCTGTAGTACATGAGAAGGATCTGAAATGTATTTCCTGAGCATGGAGATGTAAAACACAGGATGAACATGAGAAAGGTTGGGTGGTAACTCCAACCAGTAGGCAACTGCTCCAACTCTATATGTAACCTCAAAAGGTCCAATATACCGAGGTGCCAACTTGCCCTTCTTTCCAAATCTCATGACTCCCTTCATTGGAGAAACCTTCAGGAATACATAGTCACCCACTGCAAACTCCACATCCCTCCGTCTGGGGTCTGCATAACTCTTCTGCCTACTGAAAGCTGTTTTCAATCGTTCCCTGATTAAGGGAACCATCTCTGAAGTGTATTGCACTAGGTCTATATCATGCACCTTCGCTTCCCCCATTTCTGTCCAACACAGAGGAGACCTACACTTTCTTCCATATAGTGCCTCATAGGGTGCCATCCCTATGCTGGAGTGATAACTGTTGTTGTAGGCAAACTCCACCAAAGCTAGCTGCTCATCCCATTGGCCTCCAAAATCCAGAACACTCATGCGAAGCATGTCTTCCAGTGTTTGGATTGTCCTTTCGGACTGTCCGTCTGTCTGAGGGTGGAAAGCCGTACTGAAGTTCAACTGTGTGCCAAGTGCCTCCTGCAACTTTCTCCAAAATTGAGAAGTGAACTGGGGCCCTCTGTCAGATATTATGGAAGCCGAAATTCCATGCAATCTGACTATTTCTTGAATGTAGAGTCGGCCGTACTGTGCCACAGAATATGTAGTCTTCACAGGCAAGAAGTGAGCTGATTTGGTTAGGCGGTCTACAATTACCCATATCGAATCATATCCTCGCGTGGTACGAGGCAACCCAGTCACAAAATCCATAGTAATCATTTCCCACTTCCATTCTGGGATAGGGAGCTCTTGCAGCTTCCCTGACGGTCTCTGGTGTTCAAACTTCACCTTCTGACAAGTCAAGCACTTGGACACAAAGTCTGCGATGTCTCTCTTCATGCCATTCCACCAATAGCCATCTTTCACATCATGGTACATCTTGGTGGAGCCTGGGTGGACACTGTACAGTGTATAGTGTGCCTCTCGCATGATTTCATTTCTGAGGTTGTCCACATCGGGCACACATATTTTAGAACCTTGCACTAGGGCGCCATCATTGGCAAATCCAAACTCACCACCTTTACCTTGCTGTACTCTTTCTATGATCTTCATCAATTGTTGGTCCTTGTGCTGGGAAACTCTAACTCTGTCCCTCAATTCTAGCCTCACTGAAAAATGAGCCAACAATACCCCCTCATCTGAAAGATCTAGGATTAAACCTTGATCTATCAACTCATGTGCTTCCTGAATCAACGGTCTCTTCTCTACTGAAATGTGCGCCAAACTGCTAGAAGATTTTCTGCTCAAAGCATCTGCTACTACATTGGCCTTCCCAGGGTGGTACTAGATGGTGCAATCATAGTCCTTTAGAAGCTCCATCCATCTCCTCTGTCTCAAGTTTAAATCCCTCTGTTGGAAGATGTACTTCAAACTCTTGTGGTCGGTGTATATCTCGCACACTTCACCATACAAGTAGTGTCTCCAGATTTTTAGTGCAAAGACTACAGCCGCCATTTCCAAATCATGGGTGGGATAGTTCTGCTCATGCCTCTTCAGCTGCCTTGAAGCATAAGCCACTATTTTTCCATTCTGCATCAAAACACACCCTAGGCCAACTCTGGAGGCGTCACAGTACACGGCGTATCCTTCACCGCTCATAGGTAGTGTCAACACAGGGGCAGTGGTTAGACACTCCTTAAGCTTCTGGAAACTCTCCTCACAGTCATCTGTCCAAATGAATGGAACATTCTTCCTGGTCAACTTAGTTAGGGGAGCCGCTATCCTGGAAAAATCCTGTACAAAACGCCTATAGTAGCCAGCTAGACCCAGAAAACTTCGCACCTCGGTTGATCGTTGTAGGCCTAAGCCAATCGCCATTCTGACTTCAATTTTCTTGGGATCCACTTGAATACCTTCTCTTGAAACCACGTGTCCCAAGAATGAGATGCTTTCTAGCCAAAATTCACATTTCGAAAATTTGGCATATAGCTGGTGCTCCCTCAAAGTCTGCAACACCATTCTCAAGTGCCACACGTGTTCTTCCTCGGTTCGAGAGTATACCAAAATGTCATCTATGAATACGATGACAAAACGGTCCAAAAATGGCTTGAACACCCGGTTCATCAAGTCCATGAAGGCTGCTGGTGCATTAGTGAGTCCAAAAGACATCACCAAGAACTCATAATGACCATATCTTGTCCTGAATGCCGTTTTGGACACGTCCTCATTCCTAATTCTCAACTGATGGTAGCCTGACCGCAGGTCTATCTTGGAAAAGAATCTAGCCCCTTGGAGCTGATCAAACAAATCATCGATCCGAGGAAGTGGATACTTGTTCTTCACAGTCACCTTGTTCAGCTGTCTATAGTCAATACACAACCTCAATGACCCATCCTTCTTTCTCACGAATAGAACAGGAGCACCCCAAGGTGAAGTGCTCGGATGTATAAAACCCTTGTCCAAAAGCTCCTGTAGTTGCTCCTTTAGCTCTTTCAATTCTGCTAGTGCCATCCTGTAAGGTGGCATGGATATGGGATTTGTACCCGGCACAACATCAATGCAAAACTCTATTTCCCTTCCTGGTGGCAACCCTGGAAGCTCCTCTGGGAAGACATCCATAAATTCTCTGACAACAGGAACATTTTCCATGCTGACACCTTCTACAGATGTATCTCTCACCAATGCCAAATACCCTTGGCATCCACGCCTCAATATTTTTCTAGCGCTAATCGCTGACACCAAATTATATGGAGCCACGCTCCTGTCACCATCAAAGCTAAACTCTTCCACACCAGGTATGTGGAAATACACCTTTTTGTTCCTGCAGTCTAAGGTGGCATAATGAGTTGCCAACTAATCCATCCTCAAAATTACATCAAAATCCATTACTGGTAGAGGAACCAAGTCTACTGGGAGGATCTTTCCATCCACTACCACTGGGCTACCCGGAAAAACCATATATACATCTATGTTGTCACTAAGTGGGGTAGCTACCGACAAAGGGCATTCTAAAGTTGTAGGGTTTCTACCCAACCTCATGGCAAACACAGGGGAGACAAAAGAGTGCGTAGCACTCGGATCTATCAAAACACGAGCCTCATAGGAACAGACCAGAAGAATACCTGCCACAACTGCATTAGAAGCCTGAGCATCCTGGTGGGTCAGGGTGAAAACTCGAGCTTGACCCCTACCGAGTGGCGTAACCACGATCGACTTTTACCTCCCGATCGCCTCCAAATCCATGTCCCCTTGTCCTCGCCTGGCCACATCGAATCGATCACCGCCATGCCTGGAAGCACTAGGATACAATCGCCGAGGAACATTTGCAATGAACCCCGTGACCCCATCTGTGGCTCGGCCAACACGGGCATTCCCTAGCAAAGTGACTGGTTGGCCACACCTGAAGCATACTCCTGAACCCATCAAACAAGATCCTGAATGTCCTCTTCCACACTGTGCACAAGGTGCCAAAGAGGATCTGAACTGCACTAACCAGACTGCGAATCGTGACCGCTTTGGATCCGCACTCAGTCTGAATCCTTGAGGTTTGTGTCTAAAACCACTTTTCTTGTTCCTACTCTTTCCTCTGTAATTACTCTGGCCACCACTATCCGGAGTACCCATTTGGGGAACACCTGAAGAACCCTCTGCTCTGTTTTTCTTTGCTCTTCCGCTGTCATCCACAGCATAGCTAATCTCTATCTGTCTGGCTCGATCAACTACCACATCAAAAGACTGATCAGACATCATGGCCAAGTTTGCATACCTCCTGTCAAGCCCCTTTAGGAATCTCTTCACTTTCATAGTTTCTGTAGCTACTGCTGTAGGGGCATATCTGCTCAATTCCAGAAACTCTGTAGCATATTCATCTACAGACCTGCCATTCTGTCTTAAGGCCTCAAAGGCCCACTGCTTTTGATCCCTGAAGCTTTCTGGCACAAACCGATTGATGAACAGTTCCACAAACTGAGCCCATGACAAACCCTCCATCCGAGGTAACACGTAGTCATTCATCCATTGTCTAGGCATAGGCCCCATGACATGCTGCACACACTTAACAAGTCTTCTATCACCAATCAGAACTCTGTTCTGCCTGCAGAATCCAAAAACCGATATGAATCGTCTGACACATCATAATTACCAGGCACCAATTTCTTAAAAATGATGATCTGCATGTAAGGTACCCATCTTGGTTCGGTGGATCGCTGCTGTGGAGGGTGGACCATATCTTGCGCCATCATATCGATGGTTCTCTGCAACCCACTAGAGTAGGCGCCATGGGGTCCATGGGACCTGTGCCATAAAAGATCGATCTCAAGATCGTGGCAACGCTCTTCTACTTGAGCAGCTCTAGGCCTCCTACCCCGCCTCCTGGCAGCGCCTCATCTGTCTTGACACCTCGTCGAGCACATCCAGTTCTCGTGCGAGCAGCTCTCCTACTTCTACGCATTTTCCTGAAATTCAGCAGCATTAGCCCACAAAATTCAAAACTGCACATTACACAGCTCTATAGACTCATATTTATACGCAATATATGGAGCAGAAACTAGAAGCAAAGATGACAATGCAAGACGAATGTGGACCCTATTTTTCCGCATGTGACTCCTAGTAGACTCTTTCCAACACTTTAGATGAACATTCCCTAAAAATCTGGAGCCTAAGCTCTGATACCACATTTGTCACGACCCAACCTATGGGCCGGACCGGCACTAGGACCTGCGCCGGCCTAAAGCCCCCGAGGCCCGTAGTAAGCCTAACTGTTCATTAACCCAACTCTAAGGCCCATTTGGGCCCAAATTCAAGAAAACAAACGGACAGAGTCCGGCCATAAAATGGACTTTCCAACGGGGAGTTTTCGACTCACCCGACCTGTAAACACAATAAATACTCAATTGGGGAGCTCAGCTCACCCTCCACATACTCATCAGCATAAAAATAAATGGGAGCTCAGCTCCCTCATCCAATCCATCAAACATGCATAGAATATTAAGTTTACAGGTCCAAAATAATAATTTAGGTTACAGACCCAAATCAAATAAACATTTCTAACACATGCGGAAATTCTAAGATTTAACAAGTTTATACAAACGTTGGTAATCGACCTGCGAGGGAGAAAGCAGGTTAACCTCAAAAATATCCTCCTGTGGCCTGGAAAAATTTTTGAACAGGAGTGAGCGTTCGACTTAGAGAGTAAAATATCAATTTTAACCATAATCTCTATAACTATCTAAAACTAATGCACCCTGTAGAGTGAAATGCAACATCAACATCATTTTCACATCATAACATCAAAAAGGTAATTTGGAGCACTCACGCACCCTGTAACATCAATCATAATATATGGGAGCTGATCCCTATCTGACTCTCTTAAATCCAACCTGGTGCCAGCGAAGAACTCAAGCCGGACTTTCGCTTAATAAACCAAATCGGGGGTCCCAGCGAAGAACTCAAGCCGTGACTACCCCCCGAAGGATCGGGTCCCAGCGAAGAACTCAAGCCGTGACTACCCGTCCTATCCATAGTCCACACCACATCACACGCACGCACACTGCTCCAAATTACCACAACAACATCCATGGCACATTAACAGTTATGAATGCAACATAAATCGTGCCTAGAGTTTAACTACATAAATATATGCATATAAGTGATGCATGGGCATGCTTGAACATATAATAATATCGAAATTACAATTAAAATTAATATTTTACTCACAGACTTGACGGTGGTCACTGAGGCGGCTGGGCGGAGGAAGAGGACTGTCCCGGCTCACCTGACAATTTTATTACAATCATTTAATAAATTTGACTCAATACAAACAAAGAAAAAGACCAAATACGTCCTAAGTCGTGCCGAAAATCCGGCAGTCTCCCCTATACCTAGGACCTACCCAACCTGTAAAAGGGCTCAAAACACACTTCTATACTCACAATCCATATATCCACAGCTCAATCATATCACACAGCCCCTCCTGGGCCCATCAAATCAGTCATCCATCACAATACGTAAAATTTCAATTTAGTCCTTATTATTGATCATTTTTGCAAAAACTGCCCAAACAAGCTCTAAAAATTCTAAAACTTTGCCCCGCGGTCCTTAGCAATATTACTAAGCTATTGCAAAAAGAATCATAATTTTCTAAGCTACCACGAATATTTTATGGATCTTTAATCCTATTTAAGCACTAGAAAATTACGAAAAAGCAAGGTTCGGGTTTACCTTTGCCCATTCCGACTTGGGGGACGCGCTCGGGACGTCTGACAATGGGGGGATCGCCAAAACCTCGATCCAATTCGGAGACTTTTCCGGTAACGGGTCTGTCTGGCCGGAAATTCACAGACCCGGACAACTGTCGAATTTCCGCGAATTGAGGATACCTACACGAAGCCCATAACACGGGGGTTAGTACATAAATTTTTCAGAATTTTCTAAGCTCATTAAATACTTGGAAAAACACTACGAGGTTCCGTGGGACCCACCGAAAAACGGTGTCGAAAAAATTCGAAATTTATGTCGCCGCGAAGCTCTCGACGAGTGGAGCGTTCTGGTACTCTCGATTTTCTCGTGGGATTCACGGTTTTCGAGAAATCTAGCCCAAAAGTCGAAATGGGCTAAAAACTTCCTGAGCAAAAATTGGACAAACCGCTCGATAGATTTCGGTGTTCTTGGTGTCTATGGAAAGTTCTCGCCGAGTAGATGATTTTAGACACAAGACCCGGTCCGATTGGTGGCCGGATCGGCCGAATTTTGGCCGGGGAAGTCGAAAAGTAGCGCAGGAGCGTTTGCGCGTTTTCGGCCGTTTAGCGCGGCCGGTGGCCGGGAGGTCGGGTCGGCCGGAGGTGGGGAGGCGGGGCGGTGGGTGGCCGTGAGGAGAGAGAAAACGGGAGGAAGAGAAAAGGAGGAGGAGACGCGCGCGGGAGGAAGAAAAAGGGGAGGGAGCCGGTCCGATTCAACCGGTCCGGTTCGATTCGGCCGGTTCGATTCGAAATACAAAATTTTTGAATTTTTACTCTGCCTCGGGACCGAAAACGAGGTCCAAAAATTTCGAAAAAATTTCAGAAAACTCAGAAAAATTCGTAGACTCCAAATATATTTTTAGTTTTGCCACGTGGTCTTTAAATTAATTTTTAAAAATCATCAAAGTTTATATTTTCGGAAAATCGAACCCGATTTTTAAAATCCGAAAAATCTCAAATAATTTCTTAAAATTTAAATAAAACTAAAATATCAATAATACTCATCAAACAATAAAATTTAAAATTTTTGGGGTGTTACATAGTGTTAACTACATAACTAAAATCTTAAAATTTTTTAATAATTTTACACTTAATAATATATATAATTAATTTTTTTTCTTTGATTAGCAAATTCATTTTTTTATTTTTTTAATTCAATTATATATGTATAAAAATTTCTACGGTTAATAATATAGATTCTTCAAATTTTTCTATAATTTATAAATACACGTAATTTTTCTATATCAAAAAATACACAATAAATTTGATGTAAAAAAGTAATATATTTTAGAAATAAGAATTTCATAAAATTAAATAAAGAAAATTAAAAAGAAAAAAATCTCTACAATATTATAAACTTAATAGAATTTTCATATATTATATTATATATTAAAAATTATATATAAAAATTTAATTCATAAGTTTATATAGAGGATAAAACAATGTGCAACACATATAGAGAAGATTCATTTTTATATATAAATAAATTTTATTTGTTTCATTTTTATTAAAAATAAAATAAATAATTTTATATTCTCTAATTATTGTTTAATATAATAAATTAAAAAATAATTTTTATTGAAAACTTTAATGAAATTATTATAATTGCATTTCAATTTTGACTAATTTAGATAAATAGAATAAAACTAATACTAATTTTACAATTTTAATAAAATCAACTAGAATTTTAAATAAAATTAAAAATATGCTTAGAATTTTTTTATTAATTAGTCATATTTTCAAATTAATTTTATTCCTTACATCAATAAAATATTATAATTTATAAAAATATTAAAATTTTTTAAAAATTATTATTCATAAAAATGATTTAACCTTTAATTGGATAATTAATTGTTTAAAATAAAAATAAATTTTAATTTTATATTAAAATATAATAAAAAAAATCATAATATCAAATAAGTAGCTTCTCAATATTTCTCGCCAAGCACACTTAACCATAATCAAGACATATATGTATGATGGAACTCACATATCAAATAGATTAAATTCACATGTTTGTATCTTGTTCTAAGCTAAGCTAATCTCTTCAAGAGTTGGGGAAGCTAACTTTCCAAGAACACTTTCGGCTATGTTAAAGAGAAAAGATTCCAACATTTTTCTTTTCTTGGAGAGAAGGAACTCAATGAAAAGAAGACGCAGAGATGGTGGTCGATCAGTGAGTCTAAGGTTCGCTTATGATTTTGAAAAGTCCCTCAGGATTGACTAACAAATTATAGATAACCGATTATTATTCTTCTTGTCAATTGCTGAAATGATCGACTTTTTAATGATGAGTCAATTGGTGGAGGAGTTAAAATTAGCTGGCGGAGTTAGAAAGATGGGCTGGGCTTCACCTGAAATTCTGATTGAAGGGCTCTTCCTTCAATTTTAATTTCAGCAGGTTAGTTTATAGAGTGCGGTTATGAAAAGTGAGTTTAATAATTATTAAATTAAATATTTATATTTATATATTTATTATATATATTTTTAATTAATTTTACATAAATTTTTATATAAATATTTTATTTGATGATCGTTAAATTTGTTTTCACATTAAATCAAACTTATATTAGATACATTCATGAACTATTGATTTATTTTATTTATTTCATGATGGCAAGGCATTGAGATGAACTTCTAACGTGAGCTACTATACTGAAACCCAACACTCAAAATCTTTAAGCAAAATCTTGCAACTTACAAGCCCCTAAAAGCCATTGTACACACACAAAGTCTTTCAAGGCTAAAAGCTTATTGAGATCAAATAACTATAAACATCCTTAATATCTTTAAGGAAATACAATCATAATTAATTTAATTGAAAACCAGTTAAGAGTTGTTTATCACGTAGGTACGATAACACCCAAATGTTAATAGAAACACCACCTATCATATTTTAATAATTTTTATCCTTCAATTTAAAATGAGTGAATCAAATTTTCTTATAAATTAAAATTAAAAAGGGATAATTACTTATTAAAAAATAAAATGTCTTAATTTTGAATAATTAAATGATTAAAATTGTATAAATATGATATATGATTTTCACCAAAATAATTTTAGAAGATCTCGTATAAAGATGACAACGGAAAGGATACTTGCGAAAATCACCATACCCGAATCTGAACTTAATTAATATTTTTAAAATCTGAACTCATTCCAAACCCGATTAAAATTTATTTTTAACTACCTGAATTCATTTAAAACCCGATTATTATTACTAGAAAAAAAACTTGATCCCTTTTCATTTTATATATTTTAATTTATAATCTACATAAAAATTATTTTGATTAATAATTTATATTTTAAAAATTTAATAATTTTATAAAATATTTAAATTCTATTTTATATAAAATAAAATATATAAAAATTTATAAATATTATATATTTTATATTTAATTAAGTATTTATATAAAAGAGTTCGGATAACATATATCCAGCATATAAGACCCAAACACGACCTCAACCTATCACGGATATTATTCTTCAAATCCAAACCCAATTATATACTATTTAAACTCGTCTTATAGGTTTTGATCAGATCAAGTAGTCACAAAAATTCGATTCATTGTAATCCCTAATCTTATAATTTTTAAGCGTTTTCTCCTTTTATATATATATATATATAATTTATGAATTTAAAATACATCTATAAAGTTATTTTCTGAAAATAATTTGATATATAAAACTAATACTTCCAAAAAAATTCTCCTAAAAAAAACATGAACAAAAACTTAATCAAGACCAACAAAAACTTAATCTAGACCACCATGCTTCCACAGTGTTACGATAATAATATACAATCAAGCCCAACATGCAATAATAATATATAATGAGAGAGTCAAGCTCAACCTTTGAATCCACACATAATCACAACAGTAAATTCATAATATTCGGGAAGCCTAGCTCAACCCTCATACAGTTATCCATAAAATAGTTTACAGTTCCAAAATACAAAAATACACACAGTCAATACAAAGTTTTAAAATATGATAATATTAATAAATAAAAGACACATTGCAGAAAAGATAGATAGAAATAGCTCCCCATGGAACTATTGTTTAGTCACCTGAAAAAAAAAAAACATACAAACCATTACTTACTTAAAAAAAAAATAAAAATTAAGAGACATGGCTA
This sequence comes from Hevea brasiliensis, assembly GCF_030052815.1. Classification (NCBI taxonomy): domain Eukaryota; kingdom Viridiplantae; phylum Streptophyta; class Magnoliopsida; order Malpighiales; family Euphorbiaceae; genus Hevea; species Hevea brasiliensis. The sequence continues at coordinate 10,001,230 of NC_079495.1, forward strand.
CCAAGGCTTCTACTATAGTGCAGCACCTGGGTTATATTGTCATAAAACAAATCGAATAAATATAAAATAATTTCCTTCAAATTATTTGTAAATTTTAAAATGAAATAAACTTAAAATAAAAAAAAAACTAAATAAAAATTGGGGTGTTACATCTTTATTTCATAATGACACATCCATATATACATATCTAATTATATCTATTTTATAATGACGAAATTCATCTTTTAAGCCTTAACTTTTTTTTTTCTAAATTAAGTATTTTTTTTATTGCCCCTTAAACTTTTATTATTTCTTATATTAACAATATACACATTTTCTAACTAATTCAATAAAAAAGTACTTAAATTGAACCTTACGGAAATTAAACTTTTTTTTTTCTCTCTTCCTTCCTCTCTCTCTTAGTCCCAAACGTTTTCTCTCTTTCTCTTTGTGAATTTCACCTTCTTTATCTCAACAAACCGCAATCCTTCCCACATAATCACCCGTTGCTCTTAGTCACAAATAGTACAAATTTAGAGGAAAACCTCACCTGTTGCTCTTCTGATTTTGAAATGTCCACATGCAAATTCGAGTGCTCAGCTCATGGATGTGCTTGGACCTGCCACGTCTGCCACTTGAGACCATAAAGAAGAGAAATGTTAAATTATCATAAGTGTACATAGAATCATATGAATATTAAAACAGGGCACAAGGTTCATTATATTATTATATAAAAAATACAAGCAGATAGCCCTACGTAATGAAATATTACTACCATTACAAAGATCATTTTTAATTTGTTCCTAAATAATCATTTAAAATTTAACCTATATTTCATAATAATCATTTCAATTTAATCTATATTTCATTATTATTATTATTATTATTATTATTATTATTTTTATTATTATTATTATTAAATTTGAATATATATTATTCAACAATATCATTAATTGGTTTTTGCTCTAAAAAAATTATCATAGTGTTATGTTATAGAAAATATTTTTAAATGCATTTTTTTATTAAACTTAATGAAAATAATATTCAATTTAGGACAATTTCAATTTGTTAAACATAGTACATCTACTTGGTTTAAGAAGAAGCTTATATATTGTATATAGAATGCAAGATGCTTGAAGCATAATAGAAAATGAAACAAAATTGACTAACTCTTTAAACCAAAACTATTAGAATTATTTTAAATTAGGACCATGCTCTTATATATTAATTCTCACCTGCTTTTCATATGGGATCGTTGTTTAGCTTCGGACAATATTTGATTTGAACCTCTTGAAGTGATGCCATGTTCTGCAGGCATTCTGGTAATTCTCTGAGGTTGTTACAGCGTTCAACTTTTATAACTTTTAAACTGTTGGTAGATCCTCGAATAAGCCATTGTGGAAACTCCACTAATTTTGGCAAGAATTCTAACTCTAGTTTTTGGAGGCTGAATCGAGTTGGGTATCGATTCTCTTCTCCTTCCTCCATTATCAAATCAAGGTTTTCACATCCTTCAATACAAAGAGTTTCTAATGCCGTTAGGCATTTAATACTTTGTGGCAAAGATTTCAAGCTTCTACAATAACGGACGATCAATCTTCGAAGCTTTTTTAGGCCTTGCATGTCTTCAAACAAATATTCTAGTTTATCACACCAGCTAATGAACAAAGATTGAAGAGACTTCAAGCAACCTACTCCACCTGTTGGTAAATACTTTTGATTCATAGTTATCCAAAGAAATCTAAGGTTAATCATGTACTTTATATCAATGTTAATTTTCTATCAAAGCCATATGAGTTGATGCATTGTCCATATGTCAAAAGTATAAAATAATATTTAACAACTGTGCTGACGGCGTACCAACAATTATAAAATTATAAAATTAAAAATAATGCATTGTCCATATGAGTTGAGGTCCATCGCTACATGTTGAAAATTATAAAATTAAAAATGAAAAATTATTACCAACAATAACTATCTGCCGATAATTAGTGAGAACTAACGTAGAACGCGGTCAATGATTACCGGAGGCAAAGCCAGGAAATTTCTTTAAGATGCTAAGTAATAATAGAGCTAGTTCAATTTAACTACTTATTTTATATATACATATATATGAAATATTTTTATTAATTTACAATAAATTTTCATTAAAATTAATAAAAAAATAAAATTAAAGTCAATTTTATTTTTTTTAAATTAATATATATATAAAAGAGTTTCAGTAATTATGTAATTTATTTTTCTAAAAAATTATATAATATATTTATAAAATTTTGCTGTTAATTTTTCAAACATAAATAAAATTTTAAGATGTATAAAAAAAATTTATGTTTAAATTCTATTAGTAGCATAAATAGCAAGAAAAATGCTTTTAATTTGTAATTATTATTTTAATATTTTAAATATATTAAAACAATTGTAAAATATTTTGATTCTTCAAATTTATTTTTGAAATTAATTTTTTTTACAATTCTTTAAAATTTTAATCATTAAAAATTTAATATATTAAGATATGTATATTGATTTATATATAATTATTTACATATACTTAAAATTGACTAATTAGATAAATGACTCTATTAAATAAATTTTTTAGCTCTATCATTGGGTTAATGTAAAATAGAAAATTAATTTTAAAAAATTAATTACAATCATTGTTTATATATTTTGAAGAAATCAATATTATGTATTTAAAAAAAATATTATAATAGAGTATAATTAAATTTAAGAAAACAAAATTAAGAGTGATAATATTATAAAAAAATTATTGAATATATGATAAAAATAAAAAAAAATCAAATATTTTACATTATTTACATCATTTGCATCATAATAAAGCAATAAAAATTATTTGAGAGGCCAATAATTCAAATAAAAAACCTTTTTTAAGAATATATATATATATATATATATATATATATATATATATATATATGTTTATCAATTAATGACTATCCACGTGTAAAGCAAATGTAATAAAAATTATATATAGCACTATTAAAACAATTTTGCTATAATTCCACTTGCAGTCTTGCAATTAAATTATCCAAAAATAAAAATATTAAAAGCACTTTAAAAATTGTTTGACCATTATAATTAAATGGTAGAAGTTAAGGGAAAGAGGAAAAAAAAAAAAAAGGCAGTCAGAAAGTGAGATGTAATAGTTCTGAAGGAAGTATCAGAAATGTATAAAGAAAAATGAAGTGAAATCCTGATGAATTGTAGAGAAATAATGTCTTAGTATTATGCTCCAAAAGGCGAAACTCAGTTTTTCTTCAGTAGTGATTGTGACAACAAGCATTCTTATATTGATTTTTTTTTTATTATTTGACAGTAATAATTATATTTAAATTTTAAAAGGTTAAAATAAAATTTTAAATCCGTATAAGCTTTATTTAATAAAATTAATTACACTTTTAAAAGAAAATTTAAAATATTTTATATACACTAATAATTAAAAAAAAATAAGTTAAAAATTTTACTAAACCGAGTCTCAAATATTTTACGAGCGGCTTGATTTGTTTACACTCCTATGCCTACCTACACTTTGAAAATGATGAGAAATTTTCTTTTTTACATTTTATTATTTTTAATTTATAATTTAATTTTTTTTCAATTTATATAAATAATTTAAAAATATTTATAGTTAGTTTTTTCTCAAAAATTATTTAATTTTAAAAACTACTTTATGACACAAATATAAACTATTATATGATAAAGTTATATTAATTATTTTGATTGATATTTAAAAATGTTTTTAGGATTTCAAAATTTGTTGTTACATGTGTGATTAATTGTAACTTTTAATTATTAATGGTTAATATCTTAATGATTAAGAACAATACATTAATTAGTAACCTTTAATATGTATATTAGATTGAAAGAAAAATATACTTTCTTTATTTTAATACCAATAAACATAATACATTGAAAGTATATATATATGTATAATTTATTTATATTCAATTTAATTAGTTATTAAAAGTACTAATTTTTTTACAATAAAATTAACTTTAATGATAAATTTTGGTTGAAATAATAATTATTAGTAATAAATATCTTATTTATCTCAAAATATGTGTTTTTAAAAGATAAAATTGCAGTAGTGTCACCCTTTTAAGGTCTCATTCTTGCACTCAAGCTGAATGGTGCAACTTTCTCACTTGGTGCAGCTTCTGTAGCAGTTTTATAAGTATGTTAAAATGAAAAAAAAAAAAAAAATGAAGATTACAAACGTAGCCATATCTCAAGTATTGAGAAACCACTACCTTTTACTCCATTGAAATGTTGCCATCAAATTGGTTGAAACTATCACCTTACACTTATTTAAGTTAGTAGTTTGTAGTCTCTTGCAAAAATATAATCAAACTACTCCATTGACTTATTGTTATGATTTAAGCATATATGGTAGTGATTTTCATCTCTTACCTTAGATCTATTATGTATTAGTGTGGGTAACTTTTCCTGGACTTATCCTAGTCTAATTTGTTGTTTTTTTCCCTATTTGTTTTTCAATAATAATAATAATAATAATAATAATAATAATAATAATAATAATAATAATAATTTGTAATATTATTAGCTCTTTTTTAATTTATTATAATATTGAATTTTATTTTAATTATATGAATAAATGATTTAATATGTAAATTTATTAATGTATATTAAATCATAACATAAAACAATTGAATAAAATAAGTATAACATTTTTATTATTTAAACCAGCCATTCTTAAATTCATAAATTATATATAAAACATCAAATAATTGAATTTCAAACCCAAGCGATTGTAACACCCTTTATCCGTCTACTGTATAGCCAAGCAAGAAGTGCCACATTCGGTGTCGGAGTACCCTATCTTGTTTTATCATATCTATTGTAAACTTTTGATGTCATTTAAAACATGTATTCTATGTTTAGAATTTTTTATTTTATTTTATATCTTATTTTTGTAGAGACCCGGACAGAGCCTCCCCTGTTTTATTAGCATCTGGCGAGTTTCCACTAATCACCTGTTAACATGTTCATATTCATTTCACACATTTCAATATCATATTCTCTTTTATCATATCATTCAAAACTATTTATGAGATCTCAAAATGAAGTATCATCTATTGCATTCATATGAAAATTCATAGATAATAAATTACAAGTTTTCATTTCAATCTCAAGTTTAATTACAAGTCCAAAATGAAATACATCATGACTAGACATAATGAACCAAAATACTAGTATATACATGGGCCCTACCAAAATACAAAAGACTGGTGTGGTGACTCTGGTTGGTAGCAGATTTGGTCGGAACTCTGTCGGAACACTACTGTGACAGCTGCTGATTTTCAGTACCTACGTGATGGAAAACCAACGCGCTAAGCATAACGCTTAGTGGTGCATAATTTATAATAACAACAATTAAACAATTGAATTAATATATGCAAATCATAATTTCTGGGTCTTTTACATTTTTATTGCTCTTTGGAACACAATTAACATTATCGAGATCTTTTATGATTACTTATTGTATTTTAAGTCTTAATTAATTTTTATCAGTGCCCAAAAAACTTATAACAAATTATAAAAGTTGGATGCACAAGTGTATACTGGTTAGATAGCCATATGTCTGTCCAGTATACATCTGTCAGGCACAAGGCCAGCTGTTGGGCACAAGACCCGCTGTCAGGCTATTAGTAGTATGCCCTAGAGCATATCATTTAGTATGTATCTTGTACATGTTTTTATAAATAAAAGGCATTTCCACTTTTCCGTTTACATAATATATTTATGTGTAATAGAAAAGGTCCATTGATATTTTGTTAGAAATTCTATTCTTAAGTTGTTAAGAATATGAGTGACATTATTTCTAGTACAAAGTATCATAAATAGGTTCACAATCGAGGATACTTCACAATAAGGACATGACTTATTCAGAAAGATTGTATTCATATTTGTTCCCAAGTTATTTATATGATATATAAATAAGATGGAATGGTGAGTCTCATGCCATATGACAAACATGATAGGCACTTATACATGATAAGTAGGTTGAACCAGTGACACTTATGACAAGCACATGGAGTTTACTCTTGTCAATGTATTGTCATAAATCATATCAGTGCATATAATCTTTAGACCTGAGATAGCACAGTTATCTTGTATATAGATGGTTTGAGTTTGATACTGGTTTCATACTTGTACTGTGTATGGGTATATGGGCATGTGTTGGCTCCTACTAGTTATATATGGAGGTAGGTGTTGATCAAGATGGAATCTGTTCCTCTAAGTAAATAGGGATAAAATCCTATGTTCATTTAATTGTTCTTGATGTTTCAAGTTCTTAGCCAGGACAGATAGATTTAATCAGAAAAGAATTTCTGATGAGAAAATCTTTTTAATCAAGAACTAGAATTAAAATAGAACATAATATTCATAGCAAATGGGGTTTGACATAAACCATGACTCCAGCTTGAATTGGGATTTTGTAATAGAGAGATTCTAGTACATGGTAACATATGATTATAAGTTTATTTAAGGTAAACCTTATTATTGATTGGGTGGCCATGGCATGCTATGCTAGGTGTTAACCATAGTCTATGAGGTGCATAAAATGATTTAGAGAAATCATTTATGGTAAGAAAGAGTTCTGATGATATTAAGAGTTGATATAATGTCTCATTGCATATTAGTGATGAGCCTAGCAAGTCACACACATACACAAGTAATCACCAAATTAAATATGATTTAATTAATTAATTAAAGAGTTTAATTAATTAATTAAATAGGTTTAGTTTGCAATTAGATTGCAAAGTCCCTAGCATGACTTGAAACCAAATCTAGGTTATTGGATGTATAGTATAAGTTAAATTTATATTTAAAGTGTTTAAATATGAATTTAATTAATGAGAAATTAATTCATAGAGATTAATTAATTAATTTATATTTGTTAGAAGAAGAGAAATAATTATTTTGGGTTGAGAACTCAAAATTAAGACACAGGGGCATTTTGGTCATTTCACAGGGTGACATGTGGCACCATGAGATGGTGACACATGGCACTACACATAAGCTTGCCAAATGTCTTTTAATCATGTAAGATGATTAAAATTAAGATTAAATATAGGTTTGACACTTGGCACAATGTAATTGGGTCAATTAAACCTAAAACCAATCAGAAGGTGATATGTGGCAAGGGTTTTAAGTGATGACCTAACTATATAAGTATTGTTATGAAAGAACAAACACACAAGCTGCTGCCTCCTCTTTGTGCCGCCACCCAAAGGCTTCTCCCTTTGTCTTCTTCTTCATCTCCTGTCTATTCCAAGAGATTAGCAAACAATCTCTTGAATTAAAAATACTAGAAATTATTTCTAGTGTCCTGTTTACATCTGTAATCTCTTAAAAGGCAAAACTTAATTTTTTTAATTCATAGAAAAAGCTTTAGAAGCTGTTCAAGGGCTTCCATAGGTGAACTTTGTGACACCCCTTACCCGTGTACAATATACCCGAGTAAGTAATGCCACACGGTGTACTGGCACTCTCTAATATACCTTACTTAATTTGTGTCATGCTTTTGAAGTTAATTTATGAAATATGATTTGTTTTAACCATTTATCAAAAGTATTATTCATTTGAGGTTCCGAAGATTTTAAGGAAAATCCGGCGGAGTGCCGGCTAAAAATGGAGAAAACAGTTCTTCGGAACCTGTTAAAAACACTTCCAATATACAATTTCATTCATACTCAACTCCAATATTATCAACAAAACTCAATATCAATATCTCAATAATTTGTCAATTTCAGGTCTCAACAACCTTTTCATTTCTCAAAACATCCCTTTCTCAGGGTTCTCATATATAAACAACCATTAAATACTCAAATTAATACCATACATGACCATAAATCTTTATTATTTACATGAACCTCAAAATACATTACATAAATCCCAAATACATATGAGAAAATAAAAGTTAATTACAAAATGACAAAATGACATCTAGTGTCCTACCAATGCACTGCAGGTGACGAGGTGACACGGACAGCGAAAGCTGCGGATGGACTCACCGATCTGTGGTCTCACGGGCTCGCGATCGGGATCTCCGGTACCTCACGGCGTGGCAAAGCAACGCGCTAAGCAATAATGCTTAGTGGTGCAATAATATAATAAAAGAAAATAGCAAGAAAATAAATGTGCATAGAATGTGTATGCTTTCTTTGTTTGGTATTGATATATTCATTGTTTCATTAACGTTGTTCACTTTAATTCATTTGGTTGCCCAAGTAACCTACACTAGGCAATCGGATGGATAACGGTAGTGGCGCTGGGTACCTAGTACCTCGGGCCGTCACACCATCGGTCACATATGTATCTCCGGTGTGCAGCAATGGCTAACAAGTGTAAATAATATCAGGCACAAGGCCAAGTCTCAATACAAAGTCAGAATGGCTAAAAGCCATGAAATCACAGAATGGCATTTTTGCCATGTGCAGTACTGCTAACTGAACCCTATTGGCATGCCAAACTATCCAAACCAATCTTGTTAGGTATACTAGGGCATTTGAAACTCTTAAATTTGTCAACTTGTGAATTTCAACTTTTTTGGTGTCACTATTCATCATTGGTCAACAAAAATGTTGACTTTTAGAATAAAAATGTGTACATCAACTTTGGCACTCCCAACATACCACATTTGGTGTTTAAAACTTGTTGGCATTAAGTGTTTTTACCATTTCTAAACATTAAACCAAAGGAGCAGATTTTTCAGATTTTGTACCATAACTTCACTGTTCCATTGGACACTGTTACTGTTGGAATTTGAAGAAATGTAAAACATAAAAGTTGTTCCTTATTTTTTCTAGTTGAATTTCCTTTTTTGAATCACTCTATTTGGAGTTTTGTAGCTCCAGATATGGCTCAAAAACCCAAGCTGTCCGGATATGCAGTCTGCAGAAATTTACCATATCTACAGTGCATGAACAGTGACTTGAGTCACTTGGTTGAATGGGTTCTGGCCATAATTTGGGGTAGGTTCCTTCATGAAAGTTGTTTGTCTATGTCTTAACTTGTTGCTGTAAAATTTCAGACCAATTGACCAAATCTACAGTGACTTATGGCCAAATGAACAGTTACTGTTCATTTGGTCAATTCTGCAGAGGCAGTTTCAGGGTTCCGGATTGGGGCTAAGTTTTGGTCCTCTTGCTTTGGTCTTTTGGGCATGGTTTCTTCAGCAAAAATGTGCCATTATAAGCCTAATTTCATGTCCAATTGGCCAAACTTCAATTGGACTACCACTGCCCAAGTTATGGCAGTGCAAAAGGGACTGAAATTTCAGTCCCTATGCTGCTGTCCATAGGGCAGCTTGCAACCTCAATTTGCAACCTCATTTTTCAGTCCATTTGTTAGTCAAATTACCTAAAATGGTCACTAATTGACCATTAAAATGTCCTCTAACAATTTCCTAAGCAAACCCTAATTTTTGTTCAAGTCTCCAAGTTCTCAAAATTCAATTTATACATTAACTTACAATTTCAACTTAAATCATGTCCTTAAACATAAATTGAGTGAGAGAGAGTATAAATTAGGCACTAACCTTAGGAGGGCAGAATTTTCCCTTCACTTTCCTTCACTTTCTTTAATTTTCTTGGCAGCCAAACACTCTAGCAAGGTTGGGTGACAAATTTTTGTGAAGGACTTTATAGAATTTGGGGTGAGAAATCCTTTGATTGAAGGTATGAGAAGATGAAAGTTATGGAGGAAGAAGGAGAGAATTTCGGCTGGCTGAAGAGGAAGGATAAAAACCAGAAATTTTTGGTCCACTTTCCCTCTTTTAATTGTTTTAAGAAAGGTTGTTAAATGGTGATTGGTGGGAGGTATGTTAATGACATCATGTGATGTCATTATTCCAATTTTCTTTCATTTTTCTTTTCTTTTCTTTTCTACTCATTTTCAATTTAATTTCTAGTAATGTTTATTCATATTTTATGTTATATTAATTATTTACTCAACTGGACAAGTCGGCCAAAAATCACCTCGGAAGGCGAAATGACCAAAATGCCCTCCGTTTGGCTTAACGGGCCAAAATTGTCTGTACCGATTGAAAAATTTTTCTAGGTATTTTCTTGGCATTCTAATGCCATGGGAACCTCAATTACCCTTTTCTGGAGTCCCAAAAATTATTTTATAATTTTTCCCCCGGGTCTAGGGCTCCTCGTTGCGAGAACCGCAACTTCCCTCCGGTTACCCATCGCTTGGGCACCGGCTCGTTTTGCTTGGTTGTATTTTATTTCTAAAATTTTTACTAAATTTTTCTTATTAATATTTGAGTTAATTATGGTTCCTGACTTTAGTTTAAATATTTTTCCGGACATTCTAGCTGTCCGGACCGACACCGGTCACCGGAACAGTAGGATGTACGGAGTGGTTATCGGGAGGGTGTTACAACTCTTCCCCTCTAATTTAAATTTCGTCCTCGAAATTTACCTGATGCAAACAGTTGAGGGAACTGTTGCCTCATCGTCTCTTCACTTTCCCAAGTTGCCTCCTCGGTGTTGTGGTGCCTCCAAAGCACTTTCACCAATGGAATTTGCTTGTTTCTCAACTCTTTCACTTCCCGAGCCAAGATCCGTAGAGGTTCTTCTTCGTATGTCAAATCCGGCCGTATTTCAATTTCTTCTCTGGAGATGACATGTGAAGGATCTGAGCGGTATCGTCTGAGCATGGATACATGGAACACATTGTGGATCTTATGCAGCTCTGGTGGCAAAGCTAGCCTATAGGCCACTGGACCCACACGTTCAATGACTTCATATGGGCCAATGAACCTAGGGCTTAACTTACCTTTCCTTCCAAACCTCAATACCTTCTTCCATGGTGACACCTTGAGGAACACTTTGTCGCCAACCACATATTCTATTTCTTTCCTCTTCAGGGCGGAGTACCGGCTAAAAATGGAGAAAACCGTTCTTCAGAACCTTAAATGAATAATACTTTTGATAAATGGCTTAAACAAATTGTATTTCATAAATTATATGCAAAAGCATGATATAAATTAATTGAGGAATATTAGAGTGTGCCGGTACACCGTGTGGCATTACTTACTCGGGTATACTGTACACGGGTAAGGGGTGTCACAAACTTGGTGTGGACAAGCTAGAGGGACAACATTTAGTGTCCTAAAGATGCATCTCAAAGGTACAAATACGCTGCAGTGCATCAAGAGGTTAGTGCACTTGTTCTTGTTCTAATCTAGGGTTCTAAAATTAATCTGATTAATTCTAAAATCTTAAATGGTAAATACAGATCCAAAAACATATTAAAAGAGTTTTAATATGTTGTTTATCATTGAAATCAAATAGATAAAAATAAATCTTGCATGATGCATGTGACCCTAGGTGAAAATTTTTGAATTCAATGATATAAACTTGTGTTTTTCATGTTTTCGCTCCTTCACAGGCTTGTAAAGCCAGAAATAAAGTTAGGCACAATGGCTAATGGATAGGCATATAGCCTGTAAAATAATCATATCAGACATATATTGTCAGTTCATGATTTTCTCTGTAAGCAGTACTGCTATCTGTGGTCTCTAATTGGTATACCAATCGAACCAACTATATACATATAAGCCTAGGCATACTTTAGGAAAATTAGTACTATTAAGCACTTATAGTTTTATTATTTCATGCTATGTACTATTAAAGGTTCATAACATATTTTATTTCACTTCATGTACTACCTATGCTTTATACCATTTCCATATTATTATAATGGGAACATAGGTCCCAAGCACTTATTCGTATAACTTATGTATTTATCACTCTCATTATTTTATGTCATGTACTATACATATTTATAGTATTGTTATTTCATATATGATAGAAACATAGTTTCCAAGTGTATTTTCCTATGACTCATGTGTTTAGCAAACCATTTAAGTAAATTTACATTTTATGTATCAACTAATTTCATGTCATCTTGTAGTGGGAAAGTAGGTCCCACATAGCTATTTTATGTAATTTAGCATGTAGAGACTTATTAGGGATAAGTCCTTACTAAAAACAATTTAATTCAAAAACCTTTCTTTAGGTTCAGTTTCACTGTTTTGACTTTACATATCACGTTGAGCAATTACACATTATTACTTATTTCTTTGAAATGTATATATCACTTTATAGTGGAAAAATAGGTCCCACATACCCTTTTATGTGGTTTAGTGTTTAATGGCTTGTTAGGGTTAAATTCCTACCATAAGATAATTTATCTCATGGACCTTTCTTTGGTTTTAGTTTTTGTGTCTTACTTTTACCTATCCATATGATCAGTTTGTAGCCACTGTTTGGCCACACTTCCTTTATGGAAGTTGTTCCTCTATGTCTTATCTTTATTTTCCCTTTTGAATCATGTCAATTTAATTTTTAGAACCCAAGTTATGGTCGGATGACCATAACTGACTCATTCCCAAATTCTAGTTCCTTAACTAGGCAGCTTTTGGACTTAAATTTTACCTAATTAATGGAATAGGTTGCAGTCACTTTTAGACATGGTGATCTTCATAAAAATTGTTGCCCTATGTCTTATGATCATTGAGAAATTTGTATAACAAATTTTCAAGTTTTGTGGAATTATTTATGGCCAATTAACTGACCAGGGTTCATGTACCCTGTGCCAACAGGGGCTCAGTTCAGGACAGTGATTGTAGGTCACTTTTTGAGATTCTTAAATTCATAATTTGAGGAAGGTTCCTGAAACAAAGTTGCAGCCTTGTTTCTCAGTTTTCTAGAAAGGTATGGCTCATCTCAATTGGATTTTTCTAGTGGGAGTTATGATTAAAAGAGTATTCTAGGGTCAAGTGAGGTTTGGTCAGATTCTAGGTTTTGATGCAATAAATTGTTCTAACTATTTGACCTAGTTCTCTTGATTTCTGGGTTTTGGCCAAGATACCAATTTTGTAGGTATGTTTCTTATGGATATTTTGCCACTATTTTCACTACATTTGAGTTCTTGTAGACCAAGTTATGGCCATTTTGCCAAAACTGGTAGGGTAAGTTCATGTCCAGAAATTTCTGGGCAACACAGGTCTAGACAGTTTTGTAACCCAATTTGGGTTAGCAATTTGGCTTGGTTCTTGGCATTTCTAGGTTTGGTGGTCTTCATAAAAATTATAGCCCTATATCTAAGCTTTCCAATGGTATCAAATTTAGGTCATTTGGACCAGTATAGAGGGAGTTATGACCAAATGAATATGTACTGTTTATTTGGTCATTTTCTGGGTTTTGTGTAGGGTCATCCAGATTTGGTTCAGTGTTTAGGTCAAGTTTTGGACAGAAATTGGGCATGGTTTCTTTATGGAAAATGGGCTATTTTGGGTCTAGTTTCACCTCCAATTGGCCTCATGCCAATTGGAGCAACACATAATTAGTTATGGTTCATCAAATACACTGGACTCATGGAGTCCCAAACCTGCAGAAAATGGCACTCCCAATATTCAATCTCCTCCAACTTCCTTACTTCAATTTGACATTCAAGGCACTTCTAAATATCATCAACACATCTCAACAATCCCGATTGTAAGGTATAATACAAAAGTACCCAAGTTAGGTTAAACCCTAACTCACAATTTCAACCTCATGAAACTTCAATGTAAATCAACTTCTAATACTTATAAATGCATCAATCAACATCACTAAATCACTTTATATACACTAAAGTCAGCAAAGATCATCACTCACCATGGGTACCAAAAATTCACTCCCCTCATAACTCACCAATTTCTTTTAGTTTCTTACAAATTTCACTTCATTTTAACCTTAACTTAAGGATTAATAAAGGAAGAAAGGAAGATTAGGCACTAACCTCTTGTGACCCAACTTCAAACTTCAACTTTTCTTCTTCTAATGGGTATCTAAAGCTTCCTTATGGAGTGGGGAGGATTTTTAATGAAGAGGACTAGGGGATTTGGTGGATAAATGAAGAGAAACTCAAGCTCAAAGCTTAAGCAAAAATGGTGGAGGGGAGAGAACAATGGAAACGGCAAGTAGAGAGAAGAGAAAGATGAAAAAGACTTGTGGTTGGTGAATTTTTGTCTCTTGTGTCTTATATATATTCTATAATTATTGTACTTTAATTTTTTTTAAATGCAATAAGTCTATTTCTTCTCTTTTCTTTTCTTTCCTTTTCTTTTCTTTTTTTTTTCTTCTTTCTCTTCTCATTTTCCAAATTCAAATTCATAAATTTAATTTATGTTAATTATTTTATTTCCTAATTTTAATTTGACATTTAGGTCAAAATTCCCTTCATGGTGCTCATCGGATTATTTTTATTATTTTATACCAATTAATAAATTCTCTAAATTTTATTTTATTTCTCAAAAATTTTTCCTATATTTTTTTTAATATTTATTTCATTAATTTATGCCTCCTCACTATAGTTTAAGTGTAGTTCCAGACATCCTAACTATCCGAACAGACATTAGTCGTCAGAACAGTAAAATGTACGGACCACCTACGGTGAGGGCGTTACAGCGATTATAGTGTAATGGTGAACATGCACTATACCCTATAAGTTGGTCAAGTGTTCATTCCATAGAATTGATAACCTGAGTGTTCATTCCATAGAATTGATAACCTGAGAAGGACCTCACTTTGTATGTCTAGTGCTCAAAGGGAATTAGTTTTCCATCAATGTAAAATAGAGATTGGGGATACCCTAGTAATGCACCTAAAAATGCAATTGAATTTAAGGTACATTTATAGTACTATTAATTAAGTTTCACATTTAGGTCTTGTCGTTAGTTTTCCAAGTTACATCACCATCTCCAATCAAGACGCCAGTTATGAGCAGTAATGGTGATCTAATTGAAATAAATTAATATTTCAATTATTTTAATAAAATAATTTTTTAAGGATAATGGTGAATAGTTAATATTTAGGGTAAACTATAATAAAGTCCTTAAGGTTTAGCACAACCCACAAGTTAGTTGCTAATATAAGTTTGGATGACAATTCAGTCCCTAAAATTTAAATTTATTAAAAAGTTAGTTCTTCTATTAAAATGACTATCAACTTATCGTTAGTGATAGGTGAAATGTCAAAATTGCCCCCTTGATTTGGGAAAAGAAAAAGAAGACAAAAAGCTTTTTTAAACCCCTTGATAATTACTTTTAGAGTCAAATAAATCCTTATCGATTTGGTTGATACATTTAAGCCCATGACAATTATTCTTAGAAATTAATAGGCCTTTGTTAATTTATTTGATTTATTTAAACTCCTGAAAATTACTCTTAAAGTGAAAACATTAAAAATTTGTGTTAAAAAGGCATAATCTCTTTCATGTGACTTAGACATGATGGACAGACATTTAGTTAACATCCATTTTTGTTATGCAACCTATAAGCTAAACTCCCTACTGCTCTCTCACTTACTCTTTGTATATAATTGGCGGTTCGTAACCCCTAGTGACGCGTTTTAGATGACACGCACAAATCGAGAAATGGTCTAAATTTTTCACAAATGTAATGGCCCGGCCCACTAGTGATATTGTCCGCTCTGGGCTGAAGCCCTCACGGTTTTTAAAACGCGTCACTAGGGGTTACGAACCGTCAACTTATAAACCCAGCATCTCTCTCGTGTTTTGTCGATGTGGGATTTGCCTAGGGTGTTACAATCCACCCCCCTTATGGGACTCAGCGTCCTAGCTGAGGTTTGCCCCACCATCGCCCAAGGTTGCACACGGAGTGGCTCTAATACCACAAATACAATGGCCCGGCCCACTAGTGATATTGTTCGCTCTGGGCCGAAGCCCTCACGGTTTTAAAACGCGTTACTAGGGGTTACGAACTGCCAATTTATAAACCCAGCATCTCTCCCGTGTTTTGCCGATGTGGGATTTGCCTAGGGTGTTACAATCCACCCCCCTTATAGGACTCAGCGTCCTCGCTGAGGTTTGCCCCACCATCGCTCAAGGTTGCACCAGAGCGGCTCTGATACCACAAATGTAACGGCCCGACCTACTAGTGATATTGTCCGCTCTGGGCCGAAGCCCTCACAGTTTTAAAATGCCGTGTTTTGCCGATGTGGAATTTGCCTAGGGTGTTACAATCCACCCCCCTTATGGGACTCAGCGTCCTTGCTGAGGTTTGCCCCACCATCGCCCAAGGTTGCACGCGGAGCGGCTCTGATACCACAAATGTAATGGCCCGGCCCATTAGTGATATTATCCGCTATAGGCCGAAGCCCTCACAGTTTTAAAACGCATCATTAGGGGTTACGAACCGCCAACTTATAAACCTAGCATCTCTCCCGTGTTTTGTCGATGTGGGATTTGCCTAGAGTGTTACAATCCACCCCCCTTATGGGACTCTGCGTCCTCACTGAGGTTTGCCCCACTATCATTCAAGGTTGCACGCGGAGCGCCTCTGATGCCACAAATGTAACGGCCCGACCCACTAGTGATATTGTCCGCTTTAGGCCGAAGCCCTCACGATTTTAAAACGCGTCACTAGGGGTTACGAACCACCAACTTATAAACCCAGCATCTCTCCCATGTTTTGCCGATGTGGGATTTGCCTAGGGTGTTACAATCCACCCCCCTTATGGGACTCAGCGTCCTCGCTGAGGTTTGCCCCACCATCGCTCAAGATTGCACGCGAACCCGGCTCTGATACCACAAATGTAATGGCTTGGCCCACTAGTGATATTGTCCGCTCTAGGCCGAAGCCCTCACGGTTTTTAAAACGCGTTACTAGGGGTTACAAACCGTCAACTTATAAACCCAGCATCTCTCCCGTGTCTTGCCGATGTGGGATTTGCCTAGGGTGTTACAATCTACCGCTAAAAAAAAAAAAAAATTTCCCTGAAAATCACAGAAATTAAGTAGCACATCATAGGTTCAAAATTTAGACAAAACTAGAATAGCATAATTAAAATATGCACTTGTAATATAGAGAATCCAGCAAACTCACTCTTTCAACTTGAAACTCCACAGGTTTAACTCCGTGTGTCCTACCTGTTTAATGTCGGTGTTGGTTATTTAGCTTCAACCGCGGGCAACCACAGATCTCAAGCTCAAGGTATGCTGTGCTAAGTAGGCATTTTGGAAATTGATCTCTAAGGTTGTGACAATTTATAAGATTGATAACTTTTAAACCGTCGATAGAATTTCGGATCGGCCATTGTGGAAAACGGATTAAGCTTGACAATCCATTTCAAGTTGTAGACTTCCAAGGCTGAATTGAGACGTGTGTTTAACACTTTCCCTTTCCTCTATTGACAAATTAAGATTTGTACAGTCGGTAATAACGAGAGTATCTAATGCAGTTAAAATTTCTTTCTTGGAGACAAAGAATCCAACTTTTCACAATTTTGAATAACCAAAATTTTATATGATATATGATTTTCACCAAAATTTTAGAAGTTCTCATAATTGGTTAAGTTTTTCTGTTTATATATTTATTTTTTTCATTTAAAAGGGTTATATTGCAATTTCATCTTTATGGTTAGGCAACTAAATCAATTCTTATATTTTTAAATCTATTAATGAGTTAATTTCCTATTCAAAAAGGTAGATCTTTTTTCTACTAAATACACATCAAAAGCTATTATTATTTATTGATAAATCACTATTTAACCCTTAAAGTTGGACAAAATAATAAGTCTTTTAGTAACATTTAATAAAAAAGTTTTTCAAGTTTTTATGAAAGATATCTTTCAAAAAAATTTTATTTTGAAGAATATCTTTTTTTCGAGAATTTTTTAGAAGAACAGATGCTTAGTTTTTAAAAAATTATTTATTATGCATATCAAAAAGAGGATCAAATTTCTTTTATTACTTTTAATTTTATTTAAATAAAAAAATTTCTTTGAAATTTTTATAAAAAATGTAAATACATGATATTAGATTTTTATGTAAATTAATTTATTTCTTTTGTTTTGACTTTCTTATTTTATTTTCATCTTAATTTGCGAATTTCTCAATTTGCAATAGTTTATCTCATTTTTCTTATATACTTATTTTTTTATTTTTTTCATTATTTTTATCTAAAAGAATTGAAAATTTTAAAGATAAAAAATAATATATATATATATATTATGGATTTAAAATACATCTATGAAGTTATTTTTGAAAATAATTTGATTTATAAAACTAATACTTCCAAAAAAATTCTCCTAAAAAAAAACATCAACAATAACTTAATCCTTGGAGCCAAGCTCAACCTTTGAATGCACACATAATCACAACAGTAAATCCACAATATTCGGGGAGTATAGCTCCACCCTCATACAGTTATCCATAAAACATTTTACAATTTCAAAATAAAAAAATACACACAATCAATACAGAGTTCTAAGATATGAGAGTATTATCAAATAAAAGATACACTGCAGTAAATATAGATAGAAATAGCTCCCCATAGAACTATTGTTCAGTCACCTGAAAAAAAAAAAAAAATTAAACATACAAACCATTACTTACTTAAAAAAAAAAAAAAAAAACAATTAAGAGACATGGCTGCCAAAGCTTCTACTATAGTGTAGCACCTGGGTTATGTTGTCATAAAACAAATCGAATAAATATAAAATAATTTCCTTCAAATTATTTGTAAATTTTAAAATGAAATAAAATTAAAATAAAATTAGAAGAAAACCTCACCAGTTTCACTTCTGATTTTGAAATGTCCACATGCAAACTCAAGTGCTCAACTCATGGATCTGCTTGGACCTACTACTTCTGCCTCTTGAGACCAGAAAGAAGAGAAATGTCAAATTACCATAACTGTATATAGAACCATATGAATATTCAAACGAGGAAAAAGGTTCATTATATTATTATATAAAAAATACAAGTAGATAGCCCTACGTAGTGAAATATTACTACCATTACAAAGATCAATTTTAATTTGTTACTAAATAATCATTTAAAATTTAACTTATATTTCATAATAATCATTTCAATTTAATCTATATTTCATTATTATTATTATTATTATTATTATTATTATTATTATTATTATTATTATTATTATTATTATTATTATCAAATTGAATATATATTATTCAACGGTATCATTAATTGGTTTTTATTCTAAAAAAATTATCGTAGTGTTATGTTATAGAAAATATTTTTAAATACATTTTTTTATTAAACTTAATGAAAGTAATAATCAATTTATGACAATTTCAATTTGTTAAACAGAGTACGTCTACTTGGTTTAAGAAGAAGCTTATATATATTATATATATATATATATATTGCAAGATGTTTGAAGCGTAATAGAAAATAAAACAAAATAGAGTAATTGTTTAAACGAAAACTATTAGAATTATTATAAATTATGTCTATACTCTTATATATTAATTCTCACCTGCTTTTGATATGGGATCGTTGCTTAGCTGAGGACAACCTTCGATTTCAAGCTCTTGAAGTGATGCCATGTTCTGTAAGCATTTTGGTAGTTCTCTGAGGTTGTAACAGCCTTCAACTTTCATTATTTTTAAACTGTTGGTAGATCCTTGAATAAGCCATTGTGGAAACTTCACTAATTTTGGCAAGTATCTTAACTCTAATTTTTGGAGGTTGAATTGGGTTGGGTATTGATTCTCTTCTCCTTCCTCCATTATCAAATCAAGGTTTTCACATTCAATAATATAAAGAGTTTCTAATGCTGTTAGGCATTTAATACTTTGTGGCAAAGATATCAAGCTTCTACAATAACCGATGATCAATCCTCAAAGCTTGTTTAGGCCTTGCATGTCTTCAAACAAATATTCTAGATTATGACACCAGCTGATCAACAAAAATCGAAGAGATTTCAAGCAACCTATTCCACTTGTTGGTAAATACTTTTGCTTCGTAGTTATCCAGAGAAATCTAAGGTTAATCATGTGCTTTATATCTTTGGGCAACTCTTCAAGACTCCAACATCCATATAGTAGCAGAAATTGCAAGCTTTGTAGCTTACATATGGAATCAGGGAGTCTTTCAATTAAACCATTATCAAATAAATTAAGATATTTCAAATACTTCAAATTCCCTATACTTGTTGGCAGCACTTCAAGCCTTGAAAAACTCAAATCCAAGACTCTCATATACTGAAATCTTGAGACACTTTTTAATGAACACTTCACTACTAATCCCCTCATGTCTTTCATTTATAGACCAAATGGTTCGCACACGATCCAGGTTTTGTAAGGATTCAGGAAGATCATTTGGAAGTGATTGAGGATAAGGAAAAGATATATGTCGAACACTTTTGGGAATCTGTTGAGTGCTGGTCCTCACCATTGAGCATTCATTTTGTGTGACTAATAATGCTAGATCATGTATTAGATCATGCATTTGACATTTAACATTACCACCATATTCAAAAAAATCTTGGAAGAAACATCTAGAACACAGCTCTTTAAAATAGCGCAAGCCAATATCTTCTTGTAAAAACCAAGAGAAACAGAAGAAGAAAAGTATTTGAGGCTTAGAAGAATTGTATCTTGATTTTTTAAATACAGAGATTACATTGCTTTATATAATATTTCTAAATCCTAAAAATAGCTATAACAGAAAGATAACCAAAAGATCTACAAGATTACAACAAAGATAATAATGCAGAGTATATCGGAACGGTGGTTACGTAGTTTCACTAATACCCTCCCTCAAGCTGATGGTGGAAGAGTTCGGAGCCGAAGCTTGTCACGAAGAAAAAGAAATGGTCCCTTTGCCAATGGCTTTGTAAGAATATCTGCTATCTGATCAGCAGAGCTTATAAAGCGAATAGTAATTGTGCCATTTTGAACTTGTTCTCTAACAAAATGATAGTCAAGGGCCACATGTTTTGTTCTGGAATGAAGAACAGGATTAGACGACAAGCATAACCAATTTCACATAACAGAGAACGTAGCCATAAAGCCTCAGCTGCAGCATTAGCTAAAGCTTTATATTCACTTTCAGTTGACGATCGGGCAACAGTTGGTTGCTTTTTAGAGGACCAGGAAACTAAATTTTTGCCAAAATAAATCAAATAGCCACCAGTGGAACGACGATCATCCGGACAGCCTCCCCAATCACTATCCGAAAAACAATGGAAGTGAAAATCAGCACTAGGTGTTATAAATAACCCATATTTACTTGTTCCCCGCAAGTATCGAAGCAATCTCTTAACAGTCTGCCAATGTAAGGCGTGGAGAGTGCATGAATTGTGCCAATTTGTTGTGGAGAAAGCAATATCAGTCTCGTCAAAGTCATATCTTGTAAAGCACCGAGGACACATCGCGATAACATGTGGCATCAGACATTTTTTCACCCATCAACTTACTAAGATTCGGAGTTGTCGGCATAGGAGTAGAAAATGGTTTTGCAGCAGCCATATTATGATTACTAAGAATGCCTTCAAGATATTTCTCTTGAGATAACAGTAAACCATCATTAATCCTACGACTTGAATGCCCAAAAATAATGCAAGTCACCCAAGTCCTTCACAGGAAACACAGAACCCAATTGTTGAAGTACGTTCTGTAACTCATTGGAATTGGAACAAGTTAGAATTATGTCGTCCACATAAATCAAAATAAAAAACTTCAAGGAACCACGACATAAATAAAAAAGAGAATTATCAGCTTTGGAGTGCTTGAACCCCAATGAGAGAAGAAAGGTAGTTAACCGCATAAACCATTGACGAGGGGCCTGCTTTAACCCATATAAAGACCGTTGAAGCTTACAAACATGATCGAGAAACGCATTTAATTTGTAAAACCCGTGGGTCGCTCCATATATACCTCGTCATGAAGAAAGCCATGAAGAAAAGCATTGGATATGTCAACTGCTTTAATGGACCAATGTGAAGAAACAGAAGAGAAAGTATCGTCCGATCGTT
The DNA here is from genome assembly GCF_030052815.1 of Hevea brasiliensis. Classification (NCBI taxonomy): domain Eukaryota; kingdom Viridiplantae; phylum Streptophyta; class Magnoliopsida; order Malpighiales; family Euphorbiaceae; genus Hevea; species Hevea brasiliensis. The sequence continues at coordinate 10,023,059 of NC_079495.1, forward strand.
GTAAATTTAATTACCGGAGAAAAAGTTTCTTGGTAATCAATACCACATTGGGAATACCCTTTGGCTACCAAACGAGCCTTGTAACGATCAATGGTTCCATCAGCATGCCGTTTAATTCGAAAAATCCACCGATTGCCAATAACATTCTTGTTCAATGGTCGGGGAACCAAAGACCAAGTCTGATTTTGAGTAAGAGCAGAAAGCTCATCCTGCATCGCTACCCTCCATTCTGCATATGGTATAGCTTGTTTAACTGTGTTAGGTTCAGTCACTAAATAGTTTGGTTTTGTGTTGATGACATAGGCAAATTTCTTTGGTTTTGGGTTGGGTCGTAGGAGCATAGGATGTGTTCTAATTGGCTGAGTTACTGGTGGTGTGACGGGTTCAGTAGTAACAAGAGGTATAAGACTTAGGCCGACATTAGTGGGTGAAGTGTCAACTGGTAATTGGGCTTGAGGAGTCCGGGTAAGAATTGGAGATGATGGCAAGGTGGGTGCATGTGGGTGAGAGGTTGGAGTTATGATTTGTGAAGGGGAAGATAAAGGTGAAGAAACATTACCTGAAGAGGATACTGATGCCAAGACTTGTGAAGGAAGTGCAGCACTAGTAATATTAAGCCATGGTTCTTGAATAGGACGTGGAACAGGAATGGAAGAAGATAAATCGGCATATGGAAAAATAGTCTCATGAAGTTTGACATGCCTAGCTAAATAGACTCTATTATTTTTAACATCAAGACAACGAAAAGCACAATGATTAGGACTTAAGCCTAGATTGACACATTGAACAGAACGAAAAGAAAATTTATTTTTATTATAGGGACGCAACAAAGGAAATATAGCACAACCAAAAGGTTTAAAAACTGAATATTTTGGATTCTGAAGATGTAACATTTGATATGGTGATTTTTGTTGAATGACATGGCTAGGAAGAACATTGATTAACATAGCACTTTGCTCTAAAGCAAAATTCCAAAAACGTTTGGGCAAGTTGGCATGAGCCAAAAGAGTAAGAGTAGTATCAACCAAATGCCGAATTTTCCGTTCTGCAATACCGTTTTGCTCATGGGTATAAGGACAAGCAATGCGATGAATAATACCATTAGAGGTGAAGTATTTATTCAATTTTTGATACTCACCACCCCAATCAGAATGAAAAGCACGAATTTTGGTATTAAATTGACGAATAACCATTTGCTCAAATTGAAGAAAGGTATTATAAACATCACTCTTATTTTTCAAGAAATAAACCCATGTGAAACGTGTATAATCATCAACAAATAGAACAAAATAAGAATGACCATGAAAGGATTTAACAGGGGCAGGACCCCAAACATCCGAATGTATTATTTGAAATGGAGAAGAACTTTTATGTTCCACAGAAACCAAAGGAATACGAGAAAGTTTCCCTAACAAACAACTAGAACAAGGCTTTAAATTACTTGAAGAACTAGAAAGTAAATTTGATTTAACTAAAGCAGATAACTTGTCACGATTCGGATGACCTAAACGGACATGCCAATCATCCATGGTGGGTACTGTAGCAGTCATGGCTTGTTTTGAAAATCTTAATGCATACACTCCATCTTCACTGGGTCCTTGCATCAGTACCTTCCTCGTGCGTTGGTCCTTCACAGCAAAAAAAGTAGGCCAAAACTCAAAAAAACAGGAATTATCATTGGTAAATTTTTGAACAGATAGTAAAGGTTTAATAATTTGAGGAACATGAAGGACATTAAACAAACGAAAGGAACCAGATGCAGAAGGAAGAGTTGCGTTACCAGTATGAGCAATCTGTAAACCATTACCATTACCTACTTGCAGATTATCATTGCCATTATAATCACTATATGTGCTCAGTGATTGCAAATCTGGAGTAATATGATAATTAGCAGCAGTGTCTGGATACCATGTTTGCGGCTGCTGCGGTAGAAGAGATGGAGCCGCAACATAATTTGCCTGAGGATTAAAAGGTCGAGCCTGATAAGGACGAGGCTGACTTTGAACAACCGCCCGATTGTCGAATAATTCCGTTGAAAACGCCGACGACAAACATTGGCGATGGTTTCTGCCATTACAGATTTGACAAGGTCCCCTTGGCCTATTACCTCCAGATTGATTATTACGATTACCACCATTATTACGATTCCGATTTGTTGCATCTGATGTATTAGAGAAAGGAGAAGCAGAGGAGTTTCGAACAACCATATTTGCTTGTGGATATGAGAGACTTTGAAGAAGAACTTCATGTGCAACCAACTGACCATGTAATTCATAAAAGGAGACAGGTTCTGGCCTGATATTTAAAGATGTAATAATGGAATGGTAATCAGCTCCAATGTTGCGATAAATGATAGCATTAAATTCGGCAGGGGAGAGAGGTTTCCCGGCAGCAGAAAGCTCATCAGCCAAGGCTTTGGCTTTGTTGAGAAATTGAGAAACAGTTAAATCATCTTTCTTGAGAGATTGAAGTTCAATATGTAATTGCAGTTGTCGATTTTGGGATAAAGCACCAAAGGATTGTTCTAATGCTTTCCAAACCTCTCGAGAAGAGTTAAGACCAATCACATACGGGAAAATTTCTTCCGTAAGCGACGCAAAAATCCAAGATAGTAACATTTGGTCTTTGCGAAACCAGATATCATAGTCTGGATTGGGTTCCATAATTAAAGGATCAGCAGCAGAAGGCTTTGTAGATGGTGGTGCTGGCACAGTACCATCAATGATTCCTTGAAGATTTTGATAGTTTAGAATTGGGCGAAATTGTGTCTTCCAAGCTAAATAATTCTTGGGGGTTAATTTGACTGAAAAAGAATGATTTGTAGTAGATACGAGAGAGGTAGGTAATGATGGGATAGAAGGAGTCAAGGAAGGTGTAGTAGATATGACAGATGTAGGTAATGATGGGATAAGAGGAGTCAAGGAAGGTGTATTGGCCATGGCTCTGATACCATGTAAAAACCAAGAGAAACAGAAGAAGAAAAGTATTTGAGGCTTAGAAGAATTGTATCTTGATTTTTTAAATACAGAGATTACATTGCTTTATATAATATTTCTAAATCCTAAAAATAGCTATAACAGAAAGATAACCAAAAGATCTACAAGATTACAACAAAGATAATAATGCAGAGTATATCGGAACGGTGGTTACGTAGTTTCACTAATACTTCTAACTCTTGATTCTCATTGGAAGATTGAACATGTCCATTTGCTATCCATAAATAAACCAATTCAATATCATCCATTTCATAATCCTTGGGAAAAATCGAGCAATATGCAAAGCATCGTTTCAAGTAAGATGGCAAGTGTTCATAGCTCAATCTTAAAGCAGGCAAAATGTCATCTTCCTTTTGCTCTAATTTCCATATCTCATTATCTCTTATAAATTCCCATTCGCGCTCATCAGTTACAGAGTATAGCAGAGATCCTAATGTTATCACTGCCAAAGGAACTCCTTTGCATTTTCTCACAATTTCTTCCCCAATTCTTTTCAAGTTTGGATTTTGTTTTTCTTGTTGTCCTTTAAATGCACATTTAAAAAACAAAGACAAACAATGCTGGTGTGAAAGAAGACTCAAATTGAGAGCAGAGACTGTGCCCATAATTTCAGCAACACGTTGGCTACGAGTGGTAACTAAAGTTTTACTTCCATTAGCACCTCCCATTAACAATGTTTTCAGTTCACCCCATTTTCTAGGGTCCTCGCTCCACACATCATCTAGGATGAGTAAATATTTCTTTCCATTCAAAGCCTCTCGCAAGGTTCTTTGTAATTGGTCTATACCCATATCCGTATATCGTTGACCAGTAGATGCAGAGTCAAGAATTTTAATAATCACCTTATCTAATTCAAAAACATCAGAAACACAAACCCATAACTTCAACTCAAAATGAGTAGCTATCCTTTGATCATTATAAACCAATTTAGCAAGTGTAGTCTTCCCAATACCTCCTATTCCAACAATTGGAATAATGGAGACATTTTCACCATCAACAGATTGAAACAACGTTTCAATGATGTCATCTCTAGCTTGTTCCCTCCCAATGACATTAGAAGCATCTATAAAGGAGTGGGTCATCTCCCTCTCCCCATGAATGATATTCCTATCAAAAATCCGCTCAGTAAGACCAAACTTAGACTTAAGAGCTACGATTTCATCTACCCTCTCTCTAATCTGCTTTAGTTTATGTCCCATTATAAAGCGGAAAGTAAGCGGATTAGAGCGAGAAAAGAATCGCCGTACCTTTCGAGTGGTGTTACCAGACTTGACCACTTGCCTTCGCAAGACTTCACATTCGAACTCATCCACCACATCTTCTGCATCGTATAGGACTTCTTTGAGATTCTCCAGCCAAACTTCTATCCGTGGATTCTGTGACCGCAGCTGCTCGGCATCCAAAAGCACAGCTTTGATGACTTTTAAGTTGTCCTTAATCTTTTCAAGATCGCTTTCGAGTCCCCATGCCAGGGAAAATTCTTGAAGAGCAAGAGAGCCCAACTTCCGTAGAACACTCTGTGCAACGTTGAAGAGAAATGAATCGGCCATTGTGTTTGGGTAGAGAAGAGGAGTAATGAATTGGTGATTAGGGAAAATGGGTTCTTTTAATTTTCAGTTGTCCTTGTCAGTCGTTGACTTGTTGAAGAAACTCCATTGAAGAACCTTCAAACAAAAACAATGATCAAACCAAAAATTAAAAAATAATGTTTAACAACTGTACTGATGGCGTACCAAAAATTATAAAATTATAAAATTAAAAATGAAAAATTATTACCAACAATAACTGTCCGTCGATAATTAGTGTATTTCGTTGATAATTTAATATGAAAGAGCATAAGTACTAACGTAAAACGCGGTCAATAATTACCGGAGGCAAAGCCAGGAAATTTCTTTAAGAGGCTAAGTAATAATAGAGCTAGTTATATATATATATATATATATATATATATATATATATATATATATATATATATATATATATATATATATATGAAATATCTTTATTAATTTATAATAAATTTTCGTTAAAATTAGTAAAAAAATAAATAACTAATTATTATTTTAATATGTTATTTTAATATTTTTAATATATTAAAACAAGTAAAATTCTTGTTAGTAGCAAAAATAACAAGAAAAGTTCTTTTAATGTGTAATTATTATTTTAATATTTTTAATATATTAAAACAATTGTAAAATATCTTGATTATTCAAATTTATTTTTTGAAATTAAACTTTTTATTTACAATTCTTTCAAATTTTAATCATTAAAAATTTAATATATTATGATATGTATATTGATTTATATATAATTATTTACATATACTTAAAATTGACTCATTAGATAAATAACTCTATTAAATAAATTTTTTTGCTCTACCATTGTGTTGATGTAAAATAGAAAATTAATTTTAAGAAATTAATTACAATCATTGTTTATATTTTTTGAAGAAATGAATATTATGTATTTAAAAAAAATATATCATAATAGAGTATAATTAAATTTAAGAAAACAAAATTAAGAGTGACAATATTATAAAATTTATTGAATATATGATAAAAATTAAAAAAAAATTCAAATATTTTACATTATTATTTTAATATATTATTTTAATATTTTTAATATATTAAAACAAGTAAAATTCTTGTTAGTAGCATAAATAACAAGAAAAGTTCTTTTAATGTGTAATTATTATTTTAATATTTTTAATATATTAAAACAATTGTAAAATATCTTGATTATTCAAATTTATTTTTTGAAATTAAACTTTTTATTTACAATTCTTTCAAATTTTAATCATTAAAAATTTAATATATTATGATATGTATATTGATTTATATATAATTATTTACATATACTTAAAATTGACTAATTAGATAAATAACTCTATTAAATAAATTTTTTAGCTCTACCATTGTGTTGATGTAAAATAGAAAATTAATTTTAAGAAATTAATTACAATCATTGTTTATATTTTTTGAAGAAATGAATATTATGTATTTAAAAAAAATATAGCATAATAGAGTATAATTAAATTTAAGAAAACAAAATTAAGAGTGACAATATTATAAAATTTATTGAATATATGATAAAAATTAAAAAAAAATTCAAATATTTTACATTATTTACATCATTTGCATCATAATAAAGCAATAAAAATTATTTGAGAGGCCAATAATTCAAATAAAAAACCTTTTTCAAGAATATATATATATATATATATATACATGTTTATCAATTAATGACTATCCATGTGTAAAGCAAATGTAATAAAAATTATATATAGCACTATTGAAACAATTTTGCTATAATTCCACTTGCAGTCTTGCAATTAAATTGTAACAAAAATATTAAAAGCACTTTAAAAATTGTTTGACCATTATAATTAAATGGTAGAAGTTAAGGGAAAGAGGAAAAAACAAAAAGGCAGTCAGAAAGTGAGAAGTAATAGTTCTGAAGGAAATATCAGAAATGTATAGAGAAAAATGAAGGAAGTGAAATCCTGATGAATTACAGAGAAACAATGTCTTAGTATTATATATGCTAATAATTAAAAAATAAGTTAAAAACTTTTATCAAGCTGAGTCTTGAATAGTTCATGAGTGACTTGATTTATTTACACCTCTATATCTCCCCTACACTTTGAAAATGATGAGGAGTATTTTTTTTCACATTTTATTATTTTAAATTTATAATTTAACTTTTTTTCAATTTATATAAATAATTTAAAATTATAAAATATTTATAGTTAGTTTTTTCTCAAAAATTATTTAATTTTAAAATTTACTTTATGACACAAATATAAACTATTATATGATAAAAGTATATTAATTATTTTGATTGATATTTTAAAATGTTTTTTAGGATTTCAAAATTTGTTGTTACATGTGTGATTAATTGTAACTTTTAATTATTAATGGTTAATATTTAATGATTAAGAACAATATGTATATTAGATTGAAAGAAAAATATACTTTCTTTATTTTAATACCAATAAACATAATACATTGAAAGTGTGTGTGTGTATATATATATATATATATATATATATATATATATATATATATATATATAATTTCTTTATATTTAATTTAATTAGTTATTAAAAATACTTTTTGACATGAAAAGAGGAGTTTTTTTGACAAATTATAAAAAAATGGGCAAAATTTTTTTTACAATAAAATTAACCTTAATGACAAATTTTGGCTTAAAATAATAATTATTAGTAATAAATATCTTATTTATCTCAAAATATGTGTTTTTAAAAGATAAAATTGCAGTAGTGTCACCCTTTTAAGGTCTCATTCTCGCACTCAAGCTGAATGGCACAACTTTCTCAATTGGTGTAGCTTCTGTAACAGTTTTATAAGTATGTTAAAATGAAAAAAAAAAAAAATGAAGATTACAAACGTAGCCATATCTCGAGTATCGAGGAAACACTACCTTTAACTCCATTGAAATGTTGCCATAATAAATTTAAAGTAAAAATCACATTTGAATGAATAAATGAAAATTTATGCACATTTAAAGAGCAAGATAAGGTAATTAATCCTAATAACTTTTATTTCTTAATAGGGGCAGAGACTAAACCTGACTTTATTAGGCGAATAATATAATTAAAAAATAATAATATATTGATAAGAAAATATTTATATAACTCAATTCAATTTTAGCTGAACTATATTTATATTCAAATAACAATTTAATATTGTGATCTAACTTTTATGAATTATATGAGATTTAGATCCCTTATTTCGTAATAATAATAATAATAATAATAATAATAATAATAATAATAATAATAATAATAATAATTGAGGTCTTAAGTCTCAAAATATATTAATTTTTTAGGTGCCTTATGTAATTTTATTTTGGGTTAATTATCAAAAAAAACTTGAAATTTGCCAATTTTTGCAATTAAATCCTAAAGTTTGCATAATTGTCAATTAAACTCTCACATTTAATTGATGTCTCAAATTGATCCAACCATTAATAAATAGCTAGTATACTTAACGAGAATTTCATGTTAGCTGCCATATTGTTACAAGAGAAGCCATATCAAAAACCTTAATTGGCAAAAAAAAAAAAATTGAAGTTTGTCAATTTTTATAATTAAACCCTGAAGTTTGTATAATTTTCAATTAAACCCTCATGCTTGATTAATGCCTCACATTGACCCAATCGTCAATAAACCGTTAGTATGTAATGCTTGCGAGGTAATTGTTACGGCTTTTATTTTGACCATTTTAGTTAGGAGCTATACTTTATAAGTTTGTCGATAACTAATATTAATAGACAATTGATTTAGGGGAATGACTGTTTTATCTTCCAATGGTTTGATCCACCTTGCAATGGCTGGGAGAAGAAGCCACTTACACATTTGTTTCGACCAAAAAAAAGCTCTTTAGAAGAAAGTTATATACTTTGAGGAGAATAATAACAAAATCACTAAGAAATGGATGCAACTCTGTGAAAAGTGTGATCAAAATGATATATTAATTAATGATTTGCAGAGTAGAGTTGAAGTATTGACAAAGACAAAAAAAAAAAAAAAGAATGAAATAATTTATTTGAAGAAAGAATTGATTGTGCAGAGAAGGAATAATTTGATTTTATTTTATTTTTCTCTATTTCTAGGGTTGTATCATGTTGTAATACATAAGTATAATAACAATGAATAAACTTTATTGATGTTGGCTTGAATGTGTAAGTTGATTAGAATAGGATAGGGTAATTGTATCTACAAAAGAAAATTAATGGTTTATTGACAGTTAGGTCAATTGAGACATTAATAAAATGTGAGCATTTAATTGGCAATTATGTAAATTTCAGGGTTTAATTGCAAAAATTGACAAATTTCATATTTTTTTTGGCAAGTAATCCAAATTTGGGGTTTCTAATGTGGCTCCTCCAATGATAATATGGCAACTGACATAGAACTTCATTAAGTACACTAATAGTTTTTGATGGTCAGATATGGTAAAAGAGATAGAGAAAATTCATATCAAATTTAATTAGGTCATTAAACCATTATTACTTAAAAAACATTATTTTTTAATTAAAAGAATTTTAATGTTACTATTTAAAATATTAAAACTCTAAAACGTTAACAATAAATTTTGGCCAAATAAGTTAGCAGTTGCTCTCAAATTAATGACCTAAATAACCATAAGTTTTTTTTTAATTGCCATAAGTTATTCTTTGTATATAATAATAATAATAATAATATTATTATTATTATTATTATTATTATTATTATTTTAAAATAATAAAAATAAAGCAATATTAAAGTAAATTAAAATTTATTAAATGTATAAAAGGGAGAGAGAAAACTTTTAATTATTGATTTTCCTTCAAAAAAAAAAACATGGGTCTTGATTTTGCTATCATTGATGTTTTTAAATTAAAAATTAGAGAACATGATAATGTGTGATAATTATCTTTAATAATTATATATTACAGCTATTTAAAAATACAGAAAAAACTTAATATTGATTTTTCTCTTTTTAAAAAAAATTTAAAAATTAATGGATAGGTATTAGTTTTAATATTTAGACATATTTAAAAGAAAATTTAATCATTAATTTCTCACAAAAATTCAAATATACTTGGTTCTAATTTAAAGGAAGTTAAACTTTCAGTTATGACAATAATTGAATAGTCGTGATAATATTCGTTGAATTTTGAAATTAAACATCTTAGGTTGACAAATCATTAGTAATTAAATACTAAATTTAATTGCATAAATGTGTTTAAAACTATTTCACTTTCCATTAGAGTAAACGTGAGTCTTAACTGTACTGTCATTGACTTTTCAAATTAAAAATTAAGAAACATAATAATGAATGATAATTATATATATTTAGTAATTAATACTTGGTATAAATGTGATAGATTTAAAATTCTATTTCCTTTTGAATTTATTTTACAAAAATCTGAACCAACTCTTCACCATGAAGCAAAAATGAAATATATATAAAATTAGCATATGTGTTTATTAAGTATAATTAATAAATTAGTCTAATTAACTCTTAATTTTTCTTGTCTCTAATTAAATTGAGTTTTCAGGTACTAATAATAATAATAATAATAATAATAATAATAATAATAATAATAATAATAATAATAATAATAGCTACTTATTATAGTATCAAAGTGTAATAATTAAATAATTTGTAACTTATATATAGATAATTAAAAAGTTAATAATTTAATCATAATTTAATAAAACTGTGTAATTAATTAATAAAAAATATGACTCGAAATGGGAGCAAGTTTATATATATATAATTTTAAAATTTTTCTAAATAATAATAAAATAATATAACAGAACATGATTAATATTAACCAAAATAATAATATTTAAGAATTATTAAATAGAAAATTTATAAAATTATTAAAATATATCTAATATTTTTAATTAGTTAGCCATAAATTTCTTAATATATATATATATATATATATATATATATATATATATATATATATATATATATATTATGGAGATGATTTTGGATCAGTACCCAATTAGCCTAAAGCTTGATGATGATAGGGCTTTAGACCCTTTGTTTTATGAGCTTGAGTTGGAGTTATGCAGCAAAGCTTATTGTTTATGGGCCTGTAAGCCTTGCAACCCTTCTCATGTAATGAAATATCTTCATTTTCTCATTTAAAAAAAAAAAAGTTAATATTGGAGACCGAACCACATGAATTTTAATAGTATTCAAAATTTAATGTGTGTATACGTTATATTAAAGTATGTAAAACGGTGTGCAACATGGTTAATGAAATGTTGTGGGGCATGCTAGTGAAATGCAGAGCATTGGTGGGAAGAAAACAAGCAAAACGGTGTGCAGCACTTATAAAGGTACTCTCGCCTATTTCAACATAATTAGTTAGCTTAGCTGGCACAGTAGTTATAAGAGAATCTTCTTTATTGACTTGCATATAAATATAGCGGCTTAATTGCACAAATCATCCTTAAACTTAGGGGTTACTTTCATTTTCATCCTTAAATTTTAATAGATTAGAATAAAATCATTGAACTTAACTTTTATTGCAGAGAAAGTCCTCTTCGCTAGAATTTGGTGTGAACTCTGATTAAATACATACGTGACTTTTCCAAAGATGGCTTTTTTAAATAATAAAAATCCACATATGACTAATCTTCAACCATAAGTGCAATTCTACGCTCACAAAGACACAACCCAACACGCCATAAGTAGAACCAGCTCCTCCATGCCTCTGCCATCTCCATTTTCTTTTTGATTATCACTTGAACGCCGCAAATAAAAACCATGGCAAACCTAGCTTCAGTGTCATTCCCCACAATCAAAGACTAAAGACCTCATAGCATCACGCTGCATATGCCCTTACCATTTCACAGCTCCCATTCCATCGCCACCATCTACCCTCGAATCCCTTGTTATAGACACTAATCCACACTATCTCTATCTCAATCATTTAGCAACAAACCCATTTCATTTATATTATGCTTCCCTAACAAACCCACATACCCACAATGTAACACCCCTATGTTTGGTAGTGCGTTCTACTGTTCTTGTGACCAGTGTTGTCCGGACAGCTAGGATGCCTAGAACTACACTTAGATATGAGTGAGGAGACATAAAATAACAAAATACAAGAAAAGAAAATACAAGAAAAATAAAAGAAAAATAATAGCAATAAAATATAACTAAGTTAAACTAGCCGAGAACCATAGAGATGGGTGACAGCACCGAGAAGTTACGGCGTGGACCGTTGACTAGCCCTGGACCGCGGAGAACCCTGGAAAATATTTTTAAGACATAATTAAAGACTTATTGAAGTATAAATATCATTAGAAATATCAAAGAAAAATTAATTAATCAGTATAAAGAAAAACGAGAAATCGAGAAAATGACAAAACTCGGTGTTACCGAAAAATTGGGAATGTAACCCGAACAGGGGCATTGTGGTCATTTGACACCCCGAGTTGTCTTTTGACCTAAATTTCCATTAAAAATAAATGATATTACACTTGGAAAATGTCATGAAAAATTAAATTGGTGGTACATAATTTAAATAGCAAAAGATAGGAGTTAAATGTGGGAATTTGAAAACTTTAGAATAAATAAACGTTAAAATGTTTAATGGTGCTCCACTAACTCCACTTAAGTGGACCACTAAACATATTGTGGCAGAAAATAACTTCAATAAGAACAGTTTATACTTGCATGTAAATAGTGGTTTGAATGATGATTTAAACATTTGATTGTATTGTACTTGAATTCCATGTGTAAGGTATGATTTGGAAGCTTAAAAGTGAAAATGGCAATTGATGGATATGTGTAAACTTGTGGCAGCCTTATGAAGAAGATCAAAATGTGTTGTTTCATGGTTTGGTTTATAGAATTATATTGTTGAATTATGTTGCTATGGATGGCGATGTATGTGTGTATAAAGGTTTGAATTTGGACATGTAAATGAGGTGCATTCATGTGTTTAATTGTTGTAATTGGACTTGGAAAAATTCTGGGTTATAGTGTGCATATTGAGGATGGTTATAAGCTTCCAAAATGACCAATGTGTTAATGTTATGGTACAAACCGGAATTTGCATAGAAGAGTGACTTGGTAAACATAGGATGTGTAATTGGTAAAGGATGAACAATGTGAAATAGGGCAGTGTATGTTTTGACTTAGAATCTTAAGTCTGTGACTCCAATTGGTATGAGACCAATTGGAGGTGAAACAAGGCACAAAATGTGCCAACTTTCATGAAGGAAGCTTACCAAAATTCTGCCTAGAAGGTGACTTGAAAAATGACCAAATCCGGATTAGTGCTTTGAAAGCCTGAAAATTTACCATTTGGGCAATAGTTGGTGTTTTGGCCATAACTCACTCAAAATAGGTCCAATTGACCTGAAATTTTTACCATGAATAGTTGAGACATATATCTACAATTCTTATGAAGACACCAAAGCTCAAAAATGGCCAGAACTAAGCCAAATAGCTTGCACAAGTTCAGGTCCAAAAACTGACCGAATCAAAAGTGACCTAAAAATGACTTAAAGCTACCATTTTGGTACATTCTGTCCAGCATTGGTAGATTGACCATAACTTGGTCTACACAACTCAGAATGACCTGAAATTTTTCCCCGCGTGCAATAAGACATAGACCTACAAGTTTGTAGTTTTGACCAAAACCCGAAAACTGATGAAACTAGGTCATCGGGCTAGGTAAAATTAGTATACTGAAATCCGGCAAATTGCAATAAAATGCAACATACTTGGAAATGAATTTGGTAACACGTACCAATACTAAAAGGCTACAAATGTGACATATTGGTAATATTAAAACCTAATTCACCTAGAGTGCATCAAGGGTCAACATCTTAGGTTGACTAAGGAAATAATAGAATTCAATAAGTTAAGTATTAAGCTTTATTCTTAGAGACAGTTTAAATGAGTATTGAAACACTTCAAATTGTGTGTTTCAGTTAGCAAAGACTCAGGGAAGGGGAAGGAAACACTGAGTCAGGGCCAAGAGACAGTTATCAGAGATTTGTGCACAACAGTTATTTCTTTTGAATTTTTCAATTGAAATAAATTATGACAAATTGTATGTTATTGTTTTAAATTGTGAAAAATTATTTGAATGATATTTGATGGATACTTATTGATTGAAAAGCATTGTAAATGGTTTGAAACCACAGCTATCATGTATATTGATTGAATTCCTCGCTAGCTTGTCTAGTGGGATGAATTGAATTCCCTATCTGGCTGAAGTGTTGAGTTGTGTGCTTGTTGAGGACGAATAGAATGAGTACTCATTTTATTGCTAGCTAGCTATGTTATTCCTCACTAGCCATCGGCTTTTGGGATGAATTTAATTCCTCACTAGCCATCGGCTTTTGGGATGAATTGAACTTTGGTAACATGATTAAGCTGTGTGAGTGTGTGTGATTTATTGATATTTATTGTGATATTGTGAAATAGAGTTTAAATTCTTTATGACATTCACTGTCTTTGAATTTAATTATGGTTTTAAGTATCCACTATTTATATGACTTATGATTTGTGATTTAAAGTTGTATTTGGTTAATGTTGTGCACCACTGAGACATTGGCTCAGCGATAGCTTTTCATTGCTGTCGCAGGTAGACAGACTGACAGGGCAGCAGACTAGACTGCTAGTGCCACACTGAGAGATCATCGGGTATATTGAGTATACCATATTTTGCATTTTGTATTGTTATGTATGTTCACTGTATGTATATAGTGTTCTTGGTTTTGAGCAGTTGTAAATTAAAATTGTACATTGAAGTTGTAAAATAAATTGGGAATTATTTTGGCTTGTAAAATTTGTAATATATTTCTTTTATCTCAGTTTTGAAAACAGTGGAAAAATTATTTTGGATTTGAGTTGCCAAATGTTGAGAAACTTATTGTGCTGATTGAATATTGGAGTTTGGGGATTGAACAAAATATTGGAAGTGCTTTTTACATGTTTTTGAAGAACTGTTTTATTCAAAATACAGATGGCACTCTGCCAAAATTTTTACAGAAATTATTAATTCTTCAAATGTGTTATCTGTTTCACTTCAATTCAAAAAAAAAAAAATTTAACACTTGTAAATAGTACTCACCACTCTAAAATAAAGTAAGAAAAGGTTTAAAATCCCTTGTAGTGTATTTAATGGGTTATCAGTAGACGAAGTTGGTAATTCATTAGGTATACTACGGGATCATGTTATGCCTTATAGAGGGGTAGGGTGTGACATGTTTTAGTGGTATCAGAGCTAGTTTTTAAACTCTGTTTTCACCTGTAATTTGAATATTCTTTCTTCATAGTACAACTGCTCAATGTCATTGTTTGATACATACAGTGCATTACATTATAAATATGCACTAACGGGTGGAAATCTCCTTGTGTTATTGTTCAGGAGGTCTAAGATCCTCAAATTGACTATGGAAGAGGGTGATCGTTCAGTTGATCAATCAATAGAGGCTGAGGTACAAGGGGATGCCCTAGCCCCTCAGAGAGTAGGAAGCTCGACTTTACCAGCCCCACCTGTACAAATTACTGCACAAATGGCCCAGCAAATGGCCATTTTCTTTCAACAAATGGCTGATAATCTGTCAGCCCAAGCCCAAGTACAAACCCAACCCCCATAAGGGCAGGGTGAAATAGAGAAAAAGGAGAAACCTATGGGTCAAAGCTCGAGCAGTAATTTGGGGAAGAGAAAAGAATTTGAGGAGCCTTGAGCTCAGGGATATAACAGAGGTGGATAATTAGGGCAGAGACCACCAAGGTCCAGTCATCGAACAACTAGAATTTCCTACCGTCCCCGCCAATGTGAAACTTGTAGAAGAAATCATGGTGGGGTGTGCTATAAGGCTATAGGAGCCTGTTATAACTGTGGAGGCACAGGGCACTTTGCCAAAGACTGCACCAGTACTCGTAGAGTTGGACCACCTCCTACTATTGCAGAAGGGTCAGTTCAGAGTCCTGCTACCAGAGGTTCACAACCACCTAGCAGAAGTAGAGGCAGGGGTAGAGGTAATCCAGCAGGCAGCCAAGGCACTATGAATCAATTAGAGCAAGGCTGTGCTGCAGTCAGAGTCTACGCAATGAGACAGAGAGAAGGGGCCGAGACATCTGATGTTGTGGCTGGTACCTTCTCAACTTTTAACCAAGATGTGTTTGTGTTATTTGATCCGGGTTCTACCCATTCTTATGTGAGTGCTAGCATCATTGATTGCATTGCTGTTCCATGTACAAAAATGGACTTTAAGGTGCTAGTAACAAGTCCGCTAGGACAGGAGGTCAGGGTTAATAGAATGTATAGGGATTGTCCTTTGGTGATCTAAGGACACACTTTTCTGTCTAATCTCATTGCAATGCCCTTCAGAGATTATGATATCATCTTGGGCATGGATTGGTTAGCCAGGCATCACGCCATGATTGACTGTAGACTAAAGACAGTCACTTTTGGTCTCCTCGATGCTGATGTGGTAATACACGGGGAGAGGCAGCTATTGCCATCAAACATCATTTCAGCTGCACTAGCCAGAAAAATGATCAGAAAGGGGTGTGAAGCATATTTGGCACATGGGGTAGACACCCAAGTAGGGAGTCCAGCATTGAGGGACATCCCTACAGTATATGACTTTCCAGATGTGTTTCCTGATGAATTGCCAGGATTACCTCCAGAAAGAGAAATGCAGTTTGAAATTAATGTTATGCCTGGTATGGATCCAATCTCCATAACACCATACAGAATGGCACCAGCAGAGTTGAAGGAGTTGAAGGTATAGTTGCAAGAACTACTTGAAAAGGGCTTCATCCGCCCTAGTGTGTCACCTTGGGGAGTGCCAGTATTGTTTTTTAAGAAGAAAGATGGCACTCTTCGTTTATGTATTGACTACCGACAGTTGAATAAGGTGACAATAAAGAACAGATATCCATTGCCTCGCATTAATGATCTGTTTGATCAGTTGAAGGGTGCAGTTGTATTCTCCAAAATTGATTTGCGATCTGGTTATTATCAGTTGAAGGTGCAAGAGCAGAGCATTCCAAAGACTGCTTTCAGAACTCAATATGGCCACTTTGAGTTTCTAGTAATGCCATTCAGGTTAACCAATGCTCCAGCTGCTTTTATGGATCTGATGAACACTATCTTCAGACCATATCTCGACCAGTTTGTGGTGGTGTTTATTGATGATATTTTGATATATTCGAGGAATGCAGAGGAGCATGACAGACATCTGCGGATTGTACTGCAGACTTTAAGGGAGAAACAGCTATACTCCAAATTGTAGAAATGTGAATTATGGCTGAAAGAAATCTCCTTTTTGGGACATGTTGTGTCAACTGAAGGGATCAAGGTAGATTCCAGCAAGTAGAAGCTATCCTTAATTGGAAGCCGCCCAGGAATATCACAGAAATTCACAGTTTTCTGGGTTTAGCTAGCTATTACCATTGATTTGTGAAAGGGTTTTCTATGTTAGCTTCTCCACTGACCAAGCTGCTTCGGAAAGATGTAAAATTTCAGTGGACAGATAAATGCTAGCAGAGTTTTGATGAGTTGAAGAGGTATTTGACTGAAGCTCCAGTCCTTACTTTACCTACACTGGGTAAAGAATACACAGTTTATAGTGATGCTTCTTGCAATGGGTTAGGCTGTGTACTGATGCAAGATCAGAATGTCATTGCTTACGCATCACGCCAGCTGAAACCGCATGAGAGGAACTACCCAACACATGACTTGGAGCTTACAGCTATTGTTTTTGCTCTGAAGATCTGGAGACACTATTTGTATGGGGAGAAATGCTACATTTACACAGATCACAAGAGCTTGAAGTACTTAGGCACCCAGAAGGAATTGAATTTGAGGCAGAGGAGATGGTTAAAACTGATTAAAGACTATGATTGCTTAATAGACTATCAGCCAGGGAAAGCAAATGTGGTGGCTGACTCCTTAAGTCGCAAGACTATGGCAAGTCTCAGAGTTTCTCCTTTGTCCATGGTACATGAGTTGAAAGCACAGCATGCCAGTTTGGAGATTGATGATGAGGGACAGACAGTAGTTGCATGGCATGTACAGCTAGTGTTGATTGATCAGATCAGAATGGCTACTCAAAGTGATGTAAAATATTAGAAGCTACTGAAAGAAGTCTAGCAGGGCAAGAAACTTGAATTTTCTGTGTGAAATGATGGTTTATTGCTACATCAGGGCAGAATGTGCGTTCCTAATGATGTGGAATTGAGACAGATCATCATGAGGAAGCACATGAGTCTCCTTTTGCTATGCATCCTAGTGGAACTAAAATGTCAAGAGGGCTGAAAGAGCATTACTGGTGGATGGGTATAAAAAGGGATATAGCTGAATTTGTTTCCAAATGCCTAACTTGTCAGCAAGTAAAGCGCGAATATCAAGTTCGATTGGTTTGTTACATCCATTGCCCGATCTTGGAGTGGAAATGGGAGCGAATAACTATGAATTTTGTGATGGGACTTGAGGACACAGAATAGTCATAATGCGGTATGGGTTATAGTTGATAGACTAACCAAGTCGCTCACTTTTGCCGATCCGGATGGACTATAGCCTAGAGAGATTGGCGGATTGTACATAAATGAGATTATAAGGCGCATGGAGTGCCAGTATCAATTGTATCTGACAGAGATCCTAGGTTCACTTCTAGATTCTGGGGTATTCTTCAGAGAGCCCTAGGAACTAGATTGAACTTCAGCACAGCATTCCACCCATAGACAGATGGCCAATCTGAGAGGGTAATTCAGATATTGGAGGATATGCTACGGGCTTGTGTGATTGAGTTTGAAGGTAGTTAGGATACACACTTGCCTTTGATTGAGTTTGCTTATAACAACAACTACCAATCAAGCATTGGGATGCCTCCATATGATGCTTTGTATGGCAGAAAGTGCAGAACTCCCTTATGTTGGGATGAAGTAGGTGAAAGGAAGATGATTGGGCCAGAAATTGTTCAGTAGACAGAGGAAAAGATCAGATTGATCAGAGATCGACTCAAGGCTGCATCAGACCATCAGAAGTCCTATGTTGATATGAAGAGAATAGACATTGAATATGTAGTGGGTGATAAAGTATTCCTCAAAGTTTCTCCTTGGAAGAGAATTATGAGATTTGGCAGAAAGGGGAAACTGAGTCCTCGTTTCATCGGACCATATGAGGTTCTGGAAAGAGTGGGTCCTTTGGCATATCGGCTAGCATTACCTCCAGAGCTAGAAAGGATACACAGTGTCTTCCATGTGTCCATGTTAAGGAGGTACAGATCTGACCCATCTCATGTACTATCAGTTGAAGAAATTGAGGTAAATCTAGACCTCTCATATGAGGAAAAACCCATAGAAATTCTGGCATATGAGGTGAAGCAGCTGAGGAATAAACAGATACACCTAGTTAAAGTGCTGTGGAACCATCATTCAGGCCAGGAAGCTACTTGGGAACGTGAAGAGGATATGAGGAGACAACACCCACAGCTATTCAGAGACTAATGCCAGGTAAAATTTTGAGATGAAATTTATTTTAAGGGGGGGAGAATTGTAACACCCCTATGTTCGGTAGTGTGTTCTACTGTTCCTATGACCAGTGTTGTCCGGACAGTTAGGATGCTTAGAACTACACTTAGATATGAGTGAGGAGACATAAAATAATGAAATGCAAGAAAAGAAAATACAAGGAAAAACAAAGGAAAAATAATAGCAATGAAATGTAACCAAGTTAAGCAATGAGAACCATAGCGATGGGTGACAAAGCAGGAAGTTACGGCGTGGACCGTTGACTAGCCTGGACCGTGGGAACCCTGAAAAATATTTTTAAGACATAATTAAAGACATATTGAAGTATAAATATCATTAGAAATATCAAAGAAAAATTAATTAATCAGTACAAAGAAAAACGAGAAATCGAGAAAACGACAAAACTCGGTGTTACTGAAAAATGGGGAATGCAACCTGAATAGGGGTATTGTGGTCATTTGACACTACGAGTTGTCTTTTGACCTAAATGTCCATTAAAAATAAATGATATTACACTTGGAAAATGTCATGAAAAATTAAATTGGTGGTACATAATTTAAATAGCAAAAGATAGGAGTTAAATGTGGGAATTTGGAAACTTTAGAATAAATAAACATTAAAATGTTTAATGGTGCTCCACTAACTCCACTTAAGTGGACCACTAAACATATTGTGGCAGAAAATAACTTCATCTTCCTCACCTTGCCAAAACCAACCGAAACCAAGAGGAAGAGAAACCTCCATGGCCGAACCTTTTCCAAGCTCCATGCAAGTATGAAGGAAGCACCTTTTCCACTTGATTTCTTCACTAAAGTTGTTTTACACAACTTGGGCAGTAGATAGGCAGCAAGAAAATTAAGTTTTGGTGAGGTTTTGAAGAATTTCAAAAGTGGTAAGTATGTATTTTTAATTATTATTTCATTAAACTTTGAATGGGTATTGTGGGTAGTTGAATTGTGGAAGGATTTTTGAAGTTTGATGAGTTAATGGAGAGGTACAATTTGGCAGCCATGGAACTTCAATAAGAACAGTTTATACTTGCATGTAAATAGTGGTTTGAATGATGATTTAAATGTTTGATTGTATTGCACTTGAATTCCATGTGTAAGGTATGATTTGGAAGCTTAAAAAGTGAAAATGGCAATTGATGGATATGTGTAAATTTGTGGCAGCCTTATGAAGATGATCAAAATGTGTTGTTTCATGGTTTGGTTTATGGAATTATATTGTTGAATTATGTTGTTATGGATGGCAGCATGTATTTGTATATAAAGGTTTGAATTTGGACATGTAAATGAGGTGCATTCATGTGTTTAATTATTGTAATTGGACTTGGAAAAATTCTGGGTTATAGTGTGCATATTGAGGATGGTTATAAGCTACCAAAATGACCAAAAATGAGTTGCTAAATGTGTTAATGTTATGGTACAAACCAGAATTTGCATGGAAGAGTGACTTGGTAAACATAGGATGTGTAATTGGTAAAGGGTGAGCAATGTGCAATAGGGCAATGTATGTTTTGGCTTAGAACCTTAAGTCTGTGACTCTAATTGGTATAAAACCAATTGGAGGTGAAACTAGGCACAAAATGTCCCAACTTTCATGAAGGAAGCTTACCAAAATTCTGCCTAGAAGGTGACTTGAAAAATGACCAAATCCGGATTAGTGCTTTGAAAGCCTGAAAATTGACCATTTGGGCAGTAGTTGGTATTTTGGCCATAACTCACTCAAAACAGGTCCAATTGACCTGGAATTTTTATCATGAATAGTTGAGACATATATCTGCAATTCTTATGAAGACACCAAAGCCCAGAAATGGCCAGAACCAAGCCAAATAACTTGCACAAATTCAGGTCCAAAAACTGGCCGAACCAAAAGTGACCTAAAAATGACCTAAAGCTACCATTTTGGTACATTCTGTCCAGCATTGGTAGATTGACCATAACTTGGTCTACATAACTCAGAATGACCTAAAATTTTTCCCCGCGTGCAATAAGACATAGACCTACAAGTTTGTAGTTTTGATCGAAACCCGAAAACCTAGGGAACTAGGTCATCCAACTAGGTCAAATTAGTATACTGAAATCCGGCAAATTGCAATAAAATGCAACATAGTTGGAAATGAATTTGGTAACACGTACCAATACTAAAAGGCTACAAATGTGACATATTGGTAACATTAAAACCTAATTCACCTAGAGTGCATCGAGGGTCAACATCTTAGGTTGACTAAGGAAATAATAGAATTCAATAAGTTAAGTATTAAGCTTTATTCTAGAATTCAATAAGTTAAGTATTAAGATTTATTCTTAGAGACAGTTTAAATGAGTACTGAAACACTTCAAATTGTGTGTTTCTATTAGCAAAGACTCTGGGAAGGGGAAGGAAACACTGAGTCAGAGCCAAGAGACAGTTATTAGAGGTTTGTGCACAACAATTATTTCTTTTGAATTTTTCAATTGAAATAAATTATGACAAATTATATGTTATTGTTTTAAATTGTGAAAAATTGTTTGAATGATATTTGATGGATACTTATTGATTGAAAAGCATTGTAAATGGTTTGAAACCATAGCAATCATGTATATTGATTGAATTCCTCGCTAGCTTGTCTAGTGGGATGAATTGAATTCCCTCTCTGGCTGAAGTGTTGAGGTGTATGCTTGTTGAGGACGAATAGAATGAGTACTCATATTATTGCTAGCTAGCTATGTTATTCCTCACTAGCCATCGGCTTTTGGGATGAATTGAATTCCTCACTAGCCATCAGCTTTTGGGATGAATTGAACTTTGGCAACATGATTAAGCTGTGTGAGTGTGTGTGATTTATTGATACTTATTGTGATATTGTGAAATAGAGTTTAAATTCTTTATGACATTCAGTGTCTTTGAATTTAACTATGGTTTTAAGTATCCACTATTTATATGACTTATGATTTGTGATCTAAAGTTGTATTTGGTTAATGTTGTGCACCACTGAGACATTAGCTCAGCGATAGCTTTTCATTGCTGTCGTAGGTAGATAGACTGACAGGGCAGCAGACTAGGCTGCTAGTGCTATATTGAGAGATCATCGAGTATATTGAGTATACCATATTTTATATTTTGTATTGTAATGCATATTCACTGTATGTATATAGTGTTATTGGTTTAGAGTAGTTGTAAATTAAAATTGTACATTGAAGTTATAAAATAAATTGTGAATTATTTTGGCTTGTAAAATTTGTAATATATTTCTTTTATCTCAGTTTTGAAAACACTGGAAAAATTATTATGGATTTGAGTTGCCAAATGTTGCGAAACTTATTGTGTTGATTCAATATTGGAGTTTGGGGATTGAACAAAATATTGTAAGTGTTTTTTGCAGGTTTTTGAAGAACTGTTTTATTCAAAATACAGATGGCACTCTACCAAAATTTTTATAGAAATTATTAATTCTTCAAATGTGTTAGCTGTTTCACTTCAGTTCAAAAAAAAAAATTAACACTTATAAATAGTGCTCACCACTCTAAAATGAAGTAAGAAAATGTTTAAAATCCCTTGTAGTGTATTTAATAGGTTATCAGTAGATGAAGTTGGTAATTCATTAGGTATACTACGGGATCATGTTATGCCTTACAGAGGAGTAGGGTGTGACACACAATCATTGTTGCAGCGCCGCCCCATTTCCTCTCAACCAGCAAGGTTGGAGCTTGAAGTAAGGGAAATCTCAACAACTATTGACAAATTTTTGGAGAAATTTCCATTTACATGTCATCAACTAACCTGTTATCCTTGTCCCTCACAATGTCTCTCTTCAGTTTGACCCACAACATCCTAGCTATTCCTCTATATTGATACAGTGCCACCACCACAGAATGCAAGCCCCATGATCGACCTCAATCTAAAGCTTTCTACTTTACAGCTTCCTCTTGGTGCTTCTACCTCTGCTTTGGATTCAAGCTATTATAATCCTCTTGGTGATCCTTAATCTGTCAATTATACAACTACTAATTTTGTTATTTCATTCCCTCTTTGGGCTTTTCTAGGGTTAGATCTCTATGGGTTTTTCCACTTTGGTTTAGATGTTTAGTTTCTACAAATGGAAATTTGATAAGCGGAGGAAACGTCAATGAGGGAGTTGATGACTGTGGAAAGGAGGATATCTTAAGAGGAGAAGAAGAAGAGAAATAGTGAGAGAGAAAGAAAGAAATGGAGAAGAATTTTAGAGAGATAATCACCCTTACTATCTCATATGAAGGGGTGAAAATGTGACATGATTTTTTTTTTACTTTTATTATTTAAAAAGCCATGTTAGGAAGCCACGTATTCATTTAACCAGAGCTCACATCAGATTCTGGCGAGAAGGACTTTCTCTGCAATAAAAATGAAGTTTAATGATTTTATTTTAATAAATTAAAGTTTAAGGCAGAAATGGAAGTACCACCTAAGTTCAGGGATGGTTTGTACAATTAAGTCTAAATATAGTAGTTAATCAATAAAGGATTCAATTCATTTCACTCATTTTTATTTATTTATCTTTTCTTTTATTCTTCATCGTATCATAGCACAACCTGTGTTGGTAACAACCTCTCTTCCTTTAGATCTATTTGAAGTTTCTGAGAATTGATGCTCCAAGATTGGAATTATGGAGCAATGTGAGTACCAGCTGAATCAGCATATGTAGAAGCTCTTTGGAAGCATGCATCAGCATCAATGCTCATAGGACTAGAGATCTTATATGGAGCCAACCTTCATTTCTGATCTCAATGAAGAATGATTATAAATTGCATCGACCGTCTTGAACTTAAGGAATTATTTTATTACTGTATCTAAATCTTAGTTTGTTACAATAAAATTCCTCAATTTTAATTGTATTTAAAAAAAATCCTCTTAAACTACAACAATTAGTTAACAGATAAAAAAACATAAAATTATTATTTTGCTACTTTCTAGAAAAGGAAAAAAATATATTATTTTGCTCACTTTTTCTCTCATTTTTATAGTTAAACTAGTTTTTTTTTTCTTGTCGTGCATTGCAAGTTGTTTTATTCGCCACATAAACTCATGATTTAAATTTTTTTTT
Organism: Hevea brasiliensis; assembly: GCF_030052815.1. Lineage (NCBI taxonomy): Eukaryota > Viridiplantae > Streptophyta > Magnoliopsida > Malpighiales > Euphorbiaceae > Hevea > Hevea brasiliensis. The sequence continues at coordinate 10,047,163 of NC_079495.1, forward strand.
TATACAAAATTTTTTATATATGATATAATGCATGAAAATTCTATTAAGTTTCTAATATCGTAATTTTTTTTTAATTTTTTTCATTTTAATTTTATGAAATTCTTATTACTTAAAATGTATTTTTTAAAATCAAATTTATTGTGTATTTTTTATTAATATATAAAAAATTAAACGTATTTGTAAATTATTGGAAATTTGAAAGAATTTTTTTTAATAAAATTTGGTAATTCATTAATAAGAATCACAAGATAAGTAACATAATATTCTTATACGAGAAAGAAAAAAAAAAAAAACAAATATAGACAATTAAAATTTTCTGTTCAGAAATGGTTTGAGTAGAGTAAAATAATCTTCTAAGTAGCAAGTGGTCCATTTTTATTTTAAACGATCAAAAAAGCTTTCTATAATAGTGTCATTTTCGGGAGCTTTGTGATTACTTATATGACCCACAAAAGAGATTAAACTGCCAAACATCAATAAAGAAACAGGTGCACTATCATACTTCATTAATAGAAGATCATTATCCGTACATGAAAATTTAAAGTATCCAATCAAAAGAAATCAACTATCCATGTTGTACTTCGAACTACCAAATAGCTCATTCAAATATTAAAAAAAAAAAAACTCGCTTCATGGACAAAAAAACTAATAATAGATAGAATAGGACCTCAATATTAGGGAGAGAACCTGTTCCTAATAAAAACAAATATGAAGAGAGAAAAATTACATATATGATTTAATTATAAAGAAATGAAAAAAAAAATACATGAATTTACTAATGAAAGAAAAATTGAAAGATATATATATATTATTAAGTATAAAATTATTAAAAAATTTTAAGATTTTAATTTAATTAATTAAGTGATAAAGTAATGTTGTAATTAAAAAAGTTAATATCTATAATAAATTTTATTATATATTGTTGTATAAATAAATATAATTTTTCATCATTGACTATAAACTTAAAATTGATGAGTTGGCTATTTTACAATCAAATTTATAGCTTTTAATTTTAAAAATTAAATCTTAAGGTAATTCACTCATCAACTCAACTAATAAATATTAATATAATAGAATTTAGATTTAAATAGAAATTAATCTAACCAATCAAGTTAAAAAGTTTTGTAAATAATAATAAAATTTTATATTATTTTTTAGCCAATTAAAATAGAGAGTGCTAATTTATCATTACACGTGCACCAATTAATAATTTTTTGTAAAAATTAATTATATTTTTATTTATAATATAATTATTTTAATTTATTTAGTAATTATTTAATTAAAAGTAATCTTAACGAATTTAGTAATACTTATATTTTTTTTAATTTTTATTTTCTTTTGTAAATTATATCTTATTTAGATAATAATTATTGTTGAATAAATTATTAAAATTTAATTTAATTGTAAAATGTATAAAATAAATTAAAAATAAAATAATAATAAAAGGTAACGAAAACACCCAAACACAGAAGTTGTGAGAAAATACGGTTCTTCAAATTTTATTCCGTCATTTTTTTTTATTCTTAAGTTTTAATTTTTAAAAAAATATTTGACAATTTAACAGATAAATATTTTGAAAGTTAATTTTTATTATTTAAAAATATAAAAAAATTAATTTTTCAAGTCCGACACTAAACTAAAACAAAAATTCAAATTCAAATTCAAAATTCGTAGAAAGTCTACATATATGTAAGTAAAAAATGCACTAAAATCTCACACATCAAATATACTCAATAATTTCTCTAGTTTAGAGTCTTTGGCCAAAAATAATGCATATATAGATAGTTAGATACCAACAAAAATTTTGTGGACTTTCATCACTAAATATTAAGTTGTTCTTATTCACATACACAATAGAGTTGGACATCTAAAGAAGTTGCCTTTATGAAAATGGAAAGCCATTTGTTATTTCCAGGATCAACACTAGAATCTCCAAAAACTAAAAGACACTTTATTTTTAGCCTTTCATTTTTATTATCACAAAATACTTTACTCCAATTATGAACATGACTCTTAGAGTATCTATTCTAGTTAAAATTGGACTGCAATAAAAAAAACTTGAAAGATAAATAAAGTAGAACTAACAAATTTAAATTTAAATAAATTCTAAATTTAATTAAATAATAAAAAATAATATAATTATAAATAATATATTCAATTAAACATTCATAAAATTTGATTAAAACTTAATATTAATGTGGATAAATATATTATCTAACTAATAGATGACGTGATTATATTTAGCTTGGTATATTAAAATTTGTAATTAAAAATCAACCTTTATAAGTTCAATTCAAATTATATATATAATTAAAATTAGCCTTTCTTTCCCCATGTAATTATCCACTAGGTTGATATAATCACTCTCCTTTTTCTGTCTATTCCTTTCAGGGACATGAGTAAGAGCAACAATTAGCAAATTTTGGATAAAATAAGTTCAAAAGTTTGATTTAGTTAAGTTTGTGTATTTAGTACCATTTTGCGTCGCTATTTTTGAAATAAGTGTAATTTTGATTATTTTGGTATTGTACTTGCTACTATATATTTTATAAAGAAAATAAATTAAAGAGATTTGTGATCTTATGATAAAGTATATAGTATTCAAAGTAGTCGTAAAAACATAAGAGAATAGAAAGACCATTTACACAGATTCCTACTTCAAAAGAAAGAATGCAAATAATTGTGATGAAACACCTTGTCCAGACCCTATGAAATGACCTCCGTGACATGGAATTGAAAATAGCAAACCCTAATGTGTTCCACTTATTATTATTCCTAGCCAAAAACTAACATATATATACTTCTAGAAAGAAGAAGCAAATATTTGGGTAATACTTCTCAAATAAGTTTAATATAAACGCAGTAAAAGCCCTCTAACAAAGCAGCAAATACAAACAATTTGCACATATTATTTGAAAACTTAACAACACAAATCAGCATGTAACATTAAATACAAAGACTAATAAATCAACATTAAGATCTTCGCTTGCTTATAATTTTGGTTTAACTCCCACAACAATAACTGCAATATATAAGCAAAAATATAAATAAGTGAAAGTTTCAACGTATTTAAAGAACCTAACACAGTAAAAAAATTCCTTTTAAGTGCTTTAATTTTTTTTTTTTTTGTTCCTAGGAGAGTTAAGAAACAAGGGCTTGAATCTAAATCTACTAGAAGAGTGATATACTTTTAGCTACTGAATCAAGTCAAGTTAAGCATAATTCTCTAAATTTAAATTGTTTTACGTGTGAATATTTTGGTATAATTGAACATTAATTTACTGAATAAAGCTATTTTATGAGACTCTCACCAATGAGACTTGAAAAAGCTCACATGTAAATTCAACTCATGGACATACTTGGATTGGACCTGCCATTTCCAAAGGCATGAGAAATGTCAAATTGTCAGAAGGCCTACAATTATAGGCACGTGCAAAAATTATTTCTTTATAGTAGCATATAATAAAACTTAGTTCACTATCAACAGTACATTTGCAACTGATTTTGGTAAAGATAAAAGCAGCAGGAATTTGTATTATATACATGATATAATTGGACTTGCCAACCCTGACAAAGCTTAATTCCACCCATAAAATTTCAATTAAAGGTATTAAATTTTAAACCCAACTCACAAATTTTATTTGAAATTATTAAATTTAAAGCAATTCATAAACCATTTTAATATATTCACAACAGTAAATGCATAATATTCGGAGAACTTAGCTCGACTCTCATACAGTTATCCATAAAATATTTTACAGTTTCAAAATAAAAAAAATACAAACGGTCAATATAGAGCTTTAAAATATGACAATATTAATAAATAAAAGATACACTGCAGAAAAGATAGATAGAAATAACTCCCCCGTAGAATTATTGTTCAGTCACCTGAAAAAAAAAATGCAAACCATTACTTATTTAAAAAAATTAAAAAATAAAAACAATTAAGAGACATGGCTGCCAAAGCTTCTACTATAGTGTAGCACCTGGGTTGTATTGTCATAAAACAAATCGAAAAAATATAAAATAATTCCATTCAAATTATTTGCAAATTTAAAAAAAAAAACTACATGAAAATTGGGACGTTACATCTTTATTTCATAATGACACGTGCATATATACGTACCTAATTATATCTATTTTATAACGATGAAGTTCATCTTTTAAGCCTTAATTTTTTTTTTCTAAATTAATTATTTTTTTATTGCCCCTTAAACTTTTATTATTTCTTATATTAAGTTTCTATAGCTTTCCTATTTTTACAATATATACATTTTCTAACTAATTTAATAAAAAAGTATTAAATTGAACCTTACGGAAATTAAACATTTTTTTTTCTCTCTTCCTCTCTCTCTCTCTCTCTCTCTCTCTCTCCCAAATGTTTTCTTTCTCTTTGTGAATTTCACCTTCTTTCTCTCAACAAGCAGCAATCTCTCCCTACAAAACCACCGGTTGCTCTTAGTCCCAAATAGTACAAATTTAGAAGAAAATCTCACCAGCTGCTCTTCTAATTTTGAAATGTCCACATGCAAACTCAAGTGCTCAACTCAGGGATGTGCTTAGACTTGCCACGTCTGCCACTTGAGACTAGAGAGAAGAAAAATGTCAAATTATCATAACTGTACATAGAACCATATGAATATTCAAACGAGGAAAAAGGTTCATTATATTATTATATAAAAAATACAAGCAGATAGCCCTACGTAATGAAATATTACTACCATTACAAAGATCATTTTTAATTTGTTCCTAAATAATCATTTAAAATTTAACCTATATTTCATAATAATCATTTCAATTTAATCTATATTTCATTATTATTATTATTATTAAAAAGATCAATTTTAATTTGTTACTAAATAATCATTTAAAATTTAACCTATATTTCATTATAATCATTTCAATTTAATCTATATTTCATTATTATTATTATTATTAGATTTGAATGTATATTATTCAACAATATCATTAATTGGTATTTGCTCTTAAAAAATTATCATAGTGTTATGTTATAGAAAATATTTTTAAATACATTTTTTTATTAAACTTAATCAAAATAATATTCAATTTAGGACAGTTTCAATTTGTTAAACAGAGTACATCTACTTGGTTTAAGAAGAAGCTTATATATTATTTATAGAATGCAAGATGTTTGAAGAATAATAGAAAATGAAACCAAATTGACTAATTATTCAAACCAAAACTATTAGAATTATTTAAAATTAGGACCATACTCTTATATATTAATTCTCACCTGCTTTTCGTATGGGATCGTTGTTTAGCTGAGGACAATCTCTTATTTGAACCTCTTGAAGTGATGCCATGTTCTGTAGGCATTCTGGTAATTTTCTGAGGTTTTTACAGCGTTCAACTTTCATAACTTTTAAACTGTTGGTAGATCCTCGAATAAGCCATTGTGGAAACTCCACTAATTTTGGCAAGGATTCTAACTCTAGTTTTTGGAGGCTGAATTGAGTTGGGTATTGATTCTCTTCTCCTTCCTCCATTATCAAATCAAGGTTTTCACATCCTTTAATACAAAGAGTTTCTAATGCCGTTAGGCATTTAATACTTTGTGGCAAAGATATCAACCTTCTACAATCACTGATGATCAATCTTCGAAGCTTTTTTAGGCCTTGCATGTCTTCAAACAAATATTCTAGATTATCACACCAGCTAATGAACAAAAATCGAAGAGACTTCAAGCAACCTATTCCACCCGTTGGTAAATAATTTTGCTTCATACTTATCCAAAGCCATCTAAGGTTAATCATGTACTTTATATCTTTGGGCAACTCTTCAAGACTCCAACATCCATATAGTAGTAGAACTTGCAAGCTTTGTAGCTTACATATGGAATTAGGGAGTCTTTGGATGGTATGGCACCGCCATAAATTAAGATATTTCAAATGCTTCAAATTGCCTATACTTGTTGGCAGCACCTCAAACCTTGAATGACTCAAATTCAAGAATCTCAAGTACTGAAATCTTGAGAAACACGTCTTAATAAACGCTTCACTACTAATCCCCTCTTTTCTTTCACTTTCACAGCAAATGGTTCGCACACGATCCAGGTTTTGTAATGATTCAGGAAGATCATTTGGAAGTAATTCAGGATAAGGAAAAGATATATGTCGAACACTTTTGGGAATCTGTTGAGTGCTGGTCCTTACCATTGAGCATTCATTTTGTGTGACTGATAATGCTAGATCATGTATTAGATCATGCATTTTACATTTAACATTACCAGCATATTCAGAAAAATCTTGGAAGAAACATCTAGAACACAGCTCTTTAAAATAGCGTAAGCCAATATCTTCTAACTCTTGATTCTCATTGGAAGATTGAACAAGTCCATTTGCCATCCATAAATAAACCAATTCAATATCATCCATTACATAATCCTTGGGAAAAATTGAACAATATGCAAAGCATCTTTTCAAGTAAGATGGCAAGTGTTCATAGCTCAATCTTAAAGCAGGCAAAATGTCATCTTCCTTTTGCTCTAATTTCCATATCTCATTATCTCTTATAAATTCCCATTCGCGCTCATCAGTTACAGAGTAAAGCAGAGATCCTAATGTTATCACTGCCAAAGGAACTCCTTTGCATTTTCTCACAATTTCTTCCCCAATTCTTTTCAAGTTTGGATTTTGTTTTTCTTGTTGTCCTTCAAATGCACATTTAAAAAACAAAGACAAACAATCCTGGTGTGAAAGAAGACTCAAATTGAGAGCAGAGACTGTGCCCATAATTTCAGCAACACGTTGGCTACGAGTGGTAACTACAATTTTACTTCCATCGGCACCTCCCATTATCAATGTTTTCAGTTCACCCCATTTTCTAGGGTCCTCGCTCCACACATCATCTAGGATGAGTAAATATTTCTTTCCATTCAAAGCCTCTCGCAAGGTTCTTTGTAATTGGTCTATACCCATATCCGCATATCGTTGACCAGTAGATGCAGAGTCAAGAATTTTAATAATCACCTTATCTAATTCAAAAACATCGGAAACACAAACCCATAACTTCAACTCAAAATGAGTAGCTATCCTTTGATCATTATAAACCAATTTAGCAAGTGTAGTCTTCCCAATACCTCCTATTCCAACAATTGGAATAATGGAGACATTTTCACCATCAACAGATTGCAACAACGTTTCAATGATGTCATCTCTAGCTTGTTCCCTCCCAATGACATTAGAAGCATCTATAAAGGAGTGGGTCATCTCCTCTCCCCATGAATGATATTCCTATCAAAAATCCGCTCAGTAAGACCAAACTTAGACTTAAGAGCTGCGATTTCATCTACCCTCTCTCTAATCTGCTTTAGTTTATGTCCCATTCTAAAGCGGAAAGTAAGCGGATTAGAGCGAGAAAAGAATCGCCGTACCTTTCGAGTGGTGTTACCAGACTTGACCACTTGCCTTCGCAAGACTTCACATTCGAACTCATCCACCACATCTTCTGCATCGTATAGGACTTCTTTGAGATTCTCCAGCCAAACTTCTATCCGTGGATTCTGTGACCCCTGCTGCTCGGCATCCAAAAGCACAGCTTTGATGACTTTCAAGTTGTCCTTAATCTTTTCAAGATCGCTTTCGAGTCCCCATGCCAAGGAAAATTCTTGAAGAGCAAGAGAGCCGAACTTCCCCAGAACACTCTCTGAGACGTTGAAGAGAAATGAGTCGGCCATTGTGTTTGGGTAGAGAAGAGGAGTAATGAATTGGTGATTAGGGAAAATGGGTTCTTTTAATTTTCAGTTGACAGAAAGAAATGATCAAGGAGTTGTTGTCTTGTTGAAGAAACTTCATCGAAGAACCTTCAAATAAAAACAACGCAAAACAAAAACAATGATCAAACCAAACATTATAAAATATTCAAGGTTAATTTTCTATCAAAGCCATATGAGTTGATGCATTGCCCATATGTCAAAAGTATAAAATAATGTTTAACAACAGTGCTGACGTCGTACCAAAAGGTGAAGGAAGTGAAATCCTGATGAATTACAGAGAAACAATGTCTTAGTATTATGCTCCAAAAGGTGAAACTCAGTTTTTTTTCAGTAGTGATTGTGACAACAAGCAGTCTTATATTGCTTTTTTTTTTATTTGACAGTAATAATTATATTTAAATTTAAAAAGATTAAAATAAAATTTTAAATCCGTATAGGCTTTATTTAAAAAATTAATTACACTTTTAAAATAAAATTTAAAATATTTTATATACACTAATAATTAAAAAAATAACTTAAAAACTTTTACACTAATAATTAAAAAAATAACTTAAAAACTTTTATCAAACCGAATCCCAAATATTTTACGAGCGGCTTGATTTGTTTACACTTCTATGCCTGCCCTACACTTTGAAAATAATGAGAAATTTTCTTTTTTACATTTTATTATTTTTAATTTTTAATTTAATTTTTTTTCAATTTATATAAATAATTTAAAATTATTAAAATATTTATAGTTAGTTTTTTCTCAAAAATTATTTAATTTTAAAAACTACTTTATGACACAAATATAAACTATTATATGATAAAAGTATATTAATTATTTTGATTGATATTTAAAAATGTTTTTAGGATTTCAAAATTTGTTGTTACATGTGTGAGTAATTGTAACTTTTAATTATTAATGGTTAATATCTTAATGATTAAGAACAATAGATTAATTAGTAACCTTTAATATGTATATTAGATTGAAAGAAAAATATACTTTCTTTATTTTAATACCAATAAACATAATACGTTGAAAGTATATATATATATATATATATATATATAAAATTTATTTATATTCAATTTAATTAGTTATTAAAAATACTAATTTTTTTACAATAAAATTAACTTTAATGATAAAATTTGGCTTGAAATAATAATTATTAGTCATAAATATCTTATTTATCTCAAACTATGTGTTTTTCAAAGATAAAATTGCAGTAGTGTCACCCTTTTAAGGTCTCATTCTTGCACTCAAGCTGAATGGTGCAACTTTCTCACTTGGTGCAGCTTCTGTAGCAGTTTTATAAGTATGTTAAAATGAAAAAAAAAAAAAAAGAAGAAGATTACAAACGTAGCCATATCTCAAGTATTGAGAAAACACTACCTTTTATTCCATTGAAATGTTGCCATCAAATTGGTTGAAACTATTACCTTACACTTATTTAAGTTAGTAGTTTGTAGTCTGTTGCAAAAATATAATCAAACCACTCCATTGACTTATTGTTAAGGTTTAAGCATATATGATAGTGATTTTCATCTCTTACCTTAGATCTATTATGTATTAGTGTGGGTAACTTTTCCTGGACTTATCCCAGTCTAATTTGTTGTTTTTTTCCCTATTTGTTTTTCAATAATAATAATAATAATAATAATAATAATAATAATAATAATAATAATAATTTGTAATATTATTAGCTCTTTTTTAATTTATTATAATATTGAATTTTATTTTAATTATATGAATAAATGATTTAATATGTAAATTTATTAATGTATATTAAATCATAACATAAAACAATTGAATAAAATAAGTATAACATTTTTATTATTTAAAACTGCCATTCTTAAATTCATAAATTATACATAAAACATCAAATAATTGAATTTCAAACCCAAGCGATTGTAGTGCAATGGTGAACATGCACTATACCCTATAAGTTGGTCAACTTTGATAACTTTTAAACTGTCGATAGAAATACAAATCAGCCATTATGGAAAACGGATTAAGCTTGACAATCCATCAAGTTGTAGACTTCCAAGGCTGAATTGAGACGTGCGTTTAACACTTTCACTTTCAAGTTTTTATGAAAGATATTTAAAAAAAAAATTATTTTGAAGAATATCTTTTTTTTTTGGGAGAATTTTTTAGAAGAAAACACGTTTAGTTTTTAAAAAATTATTTATTGAGTATGCATATCTAAAAGAGGATCAAATTTCTTTTATTACTTTTAATTTTATTTAAATAAACAAAACTTTCTTTGAAATTCTTATAAAAAATGTAAATACATGATATTAGATTTTTATATAAATTAATTTATTTGAAATCTTACATATTAATTCTCACTTGCTTTTCGTATGAGATTGTTGTTTAGCTTCGGACAATCTATGATTCGAAGCTTTTGAAGCGATGCCATGTTCTGTAGGCACTTTGGTAATTCTCTGAGGTCGTCACAATCTTCAATTCTCATGACTTCTAAATTATTGGTAGATCCTCAAATAAGCCATCGTGGAAAATTCACTAATTTTGGCAACAATCTTAACTCTACTTTTTGGAGGCTGAATTGAGTTGGTTATTGTTTGTCTTCTCCTTCCTCCATTGTCAAATCAAGGTTTCCACATCCAATAATGCAAATAGTATCAATGCCGTTAGGCACTTAATATCTTGTGGCAAAGATATCAAGCTTCTACAATAACGGACGATCAATTTTCGAAGCTTTTTCTAGTCTTGCATGTCGTCAAACAAATATTCTAGATTTTGACACTTGTCAATGAACAAAAATTTAAGAGCCTTCAAGCAACCTATTCCACCCGTTGGCAAATACTTTTGCTTCGTACTTATCCAAAGCCATCTAAGGTTAATCATGTACTTTGTATCTTTGGGCAACTCTAGAAGATTCCTACGTCCAAATAGTATCAGAACTTGCAAGTTTTGTAACTTACATATTGAATTAGGGAGTCTTCTAATCATCCAGTCATGACATAAATTAAGATATTTCAAATGCTTCAAATCGCCTGTACTTGTTGGCAGTACCCAAAACCATGAATAAGTTAAATTCAAGACCCTCAAGTACTGAAATCTTGAGACACACTTCTTAATGAACACTTCACTACTAATCCCCTTGTCTTTCACTTATAAATATTTTCTCGTAAAACAAATCGAATAGATATAAAATAATTTCCTTCAAAGTATATGCAAATTTTAAAATCACATAAAATTTAAAAACTATATAAAAAATTAGGGTGTTATATATTCTTCCAACCATAAAAGAATTCATCATCAAATTCTAAAAAAAAAAAAAAAAAAGCATGAAGAAAAACTTAATCTGCATCACCATGCGTCCACTGTGCTACTTCGATACCTTTATTACCAATTCATTTTTCAAAACTTTATCAACAAAAACCTAATGCTTCAAATTGCTAATCCACTTGAACCATTAGCTTTAATATCATTATTGCCATTATCTGGTTTTCAGGGCCATAATCAACACTAAAATTTGGATTAGCATAAAGTCTCAAAACTCATAACAAACCTAATTTATATACAAGCCCATAATCAAGTCCAACATGCAATAATTATATATAATCAAGGGAGCCAAGCTTAACCTCTGAATCCACACGTAATCACAATAGTAAATCCATAATATTTGAAGAGTCTAGTTCAACCCTCGTCCAGTCATCCATAAAATATTTCACGGTTTAAAAAAAACATACACATGGTCAGTATGGAGTTTTAAGAGACAATAATATTAATAAATAAAAGATACAGATCGAGACAATAAATCCTGTGAGAAAGATAGAGAGAAATAACTCACAATAGAGCTGTTGTTTTGCGGCCTGAAAAAAATAATTAAACATACAAATCATTACTTACTCAAAAAAAAAATAATAATAATTAAGAGATAAGGCTGCCAAAGCTTCTACTGTAGCGTAGCTCCCGGGTTATATTGTCATAAAACAAATCGAATAAATATAAATAATTTCATTCAAATTATTTGTAAATTTTAAAATCAAATAAAAGAAACATAAAAATTGGGTTGTTACATCTTTATTTCATAAAGACACATCCATATATCTAATTATATCTATTTTATAATGACAAAATTCATCTTTTAGGCCTTAAATTTTTAGTTCTTTTTTTCTAAATTAAGTACTTATAGTTTTGTTGCCCCTTAACTTTTCTTATTTTTTATATTAAGCTTATGAACTTTTATTATTTTTGACAATATATACATTTTCTAAATAATTTAATAAAAAATATTAAATTGACTTACGAGCCTTAAAACATAATTTTTTTTTTCTCTCTGCCTCCCTCTCTCTCTCTCTCTCTTAGTCCAAATTTCTTTTTTTCTCTCTTTGCGAATTCCACCTTCTCTCTCCCAACAAACCGCAATATCTCTCTACAAAACCACACTTTCCTATAAAGCACATTCTTTCCCTCTTTAAGCAACAAACTCAAATCAACAATCTGTATATCAATAAGCACTTTCCTTTTTTACTAAGTTAAATAATTGTATTTTCTTATTTTTAATTAGTGGCTCATCAACATTTTTAATGGCTTTACAAAATTTGTCCCTTTTTTGCTAGCGAAGTTAAACACATACCACAGATGAAGAAAATCTCACCGGTTGCTCTTTTGATTTTGAAATGTAGACATGCAAGCTCAAGTGCTCAACTCATGGATGTGCTTGGACCTGCCTTGTTTATCACTTGAGACCAGAGAGAAGAGAAATGTCAAATTACCACAAGTGTACATAAAACCATATGACTATTCGAATGGCCAAACTAAGGAAAAAGATTCGTTTTATTATTATATACAAAAATACAAGCAGATAGCCCTAGGAAATGAAATATTACTACCATTACAAAGATCAATTTTAATTTGTTACTAAATAATCATTTAAAATTTAACCTATATTTCATAATAGTCATTTATATTTAATCTATATTTGAATAAAGTTGCTATAGTTATATTTAATTGAAATTTGCCTTAATTTGAAAATAGTGACCATACTAAAATATAAAATACAATTAAATATTTTAACTTATAGATTGAAATTTATTTAATTTAACGAGAATAAGAAATAAAGCTTCCAGAACAATATGACTTTAGAAAATCATTCATCAAAGTGAATTGCACTTTAGAATGACCAATTTGTTAACAGACTTTAAGGATCAAATTGTTATCCAAAACTATACCAGAAACTAATTTGTGGGTTTTACTAAACCTGCAAAACTTGGTTGTAATTTACCCATATATTTAAATTAGGATGGTTGAAATTAGCCCTACAACCTACCGCTAAGAAAAAAATAACAATAATTTCCCTGAAAATCACAGAAATTAAGGAGCACATCATAGGTTCAAAATTTAGACAAAACTAGAATAGCAGAATTAAAATATGCACTTGTAATATAGAGAACAAGATAATAACAGAAAAGAAAACTTACAATCCAGCAAACTCACTCTTTCAACTTGAAACTCCACAGGTTTAACTCCGTGTGTCCTACCTGTTTAATGTCGGTGTTGGTTATTTAGCTTCAGCCGCGGGCAACCAGAGATCTCAAGCTCAAGGTATGCTGTGCTAAGTAGGCATTCTGGAAATTGATCTCTGAGGTTGTGACAATTTATAAGTTTGATAACTTTTAAACTGTCGATAGAATTTCGGATCGGCCATTGTGGAAAACAGATTAAGCTTGACAATCCATTTCAAGTTGTAGACTTCCAAGGCTGAATTGAGACGTGTGTTTAACACTTTCCCTTTCCTCTATTGACAAATTAAGATTTGTACAATCAGTAATAACGAGAGTATCTAATGCAGTTAAAATTTCTTTCTTGGAGGCAAAGAATCCAACTTTTCACAATTTTGAATAACCAAAATTGTATATGATATATGATTTTCACCAAAATTTTAGAAGTTCTCATAATTTGTTAAGTGTTTCTGTTTATATATTTATTTATTTCATTTAAAAGGGTTATATTGCAATTTCATCTTTATGGTTAGGCAACTAAATCAATTCTTATATTTTTAAATCTATTAATGAGTTAATTTCCTATTCAAAAAGGTATATCTTTTTTCTACTAAATACACATCAAAAGATATTATTATTTATTGATAAATCACTATTTAACCCTTAAAGTTGGACAAAATAATAAGTTTTTTAGTAAAATTTAATAAAAAAAGTTTTTCAAGTTTTTATGAAAGATATTTTTCAAAAAAATTTTATTGAGTATGCATATCAAAAAGAGGATCAAATTTCTTTTATTACTTTTAATTTTATTTAAATAAAAAAATTTCTTTGAAATTTTTATAAAAAATGTAAATACATGATATTAGATTTTTATGAAAATTAATTTATTTCTTTTGTTTTGACTTTCTTATTTTATTTTAATCTTAATTTGCGAATTTCTCAATTTGGAATAGTTTATCTCATTTTTCTTATATACTTATTTTTTTATTTTATCATTATTTTTATCTAAAAGAATTGAAAATTTTAAAGATAAAAAAATAATATATATATATATATATATATATATATATATATATATATATATATATATATACATTATTATGGATTTAAAATACATCTATGAAGTTATTTTTGAAAATAATTTGATTTATAAAACTAATACTTCCAAAAAAATTCTCCTAAAAAAAATATGAACAATAACTTAATCTAGACCACCATGCTGCCACAGTATTACAATAATAATATACAATAAGCCCAACATGCAATAATAATATATAATCCTTGGAGCCAAGCTCAACCTTTGAATGCATACATAATCACAACAGTAAATGCATAATATTCGGGGAGCATAGCTCGACCCTCATACAGTTATCCATAAAATATTTTACAGTTTCAAAGTAAAAAAATACACACAATCAATACAGAGTTCTAAGACATAAGAGTATTAATAAATAAAAGATACATTGCAGTAAAGATAGATAGAAATAGCTCCCCATAGAACTATTGTTCAGTCACCTGAAAAATTAAACAAAAAAAAAAATTAAACATACAAACCATTACCTACTTAAAAAAAAAAAAAAAAAAAAAAAAAAACAATTAAGAGACATGGCTGCCAAAGCTGCTACTATAGTGTAGCACCTGGGTTATATGGTCATAAAACAAATAGGATAAATATAAAATAATTTCCTTTAAATTATTTGTAAATTTTAAAATGAAATAAAATTAAAATAAAATTAGAAGAAAACCTCACCAGTTTCACTTCTGATTTTGAAATGTCCACATGCAAACTCCAGTGCTCAACTCATGGATGTGGTTGGACCTGCCACTTGAGACCAGAGAGAAGAGAAATGTCAAATTACCATAACCATACATAGAACCATATGAATATTCAAACGAGCAAAAATGTTCATTATATTATTATATAAAAAATACAAGCAGATAGCCCTACGTAATGAAATATTACTACCATTACAAAGATTAATTTTAATTTGTTTCTAAATAATCATTTAAAATTTAACCTATATTTCATAATAATCATGTCAATTTAATCTATATTTCATTATTATTATTATTATTATTATTATTATTATTATTATTATTATTATTATTATTATTATTAAATTGAATATATATTATTCAAAGATATCATTAATTGGTTTTTGTTCTAAAAAAATTATCGTAGTGTTATGTTATAGAAAATATTTTTAAATACATTTTTTTTATTAAACTTAATGAAAATAGTATTCAATTTATGACAATTTCAATTTGTTAAACAGAATACATCTACTTGGTTTAAGAAGAAGCTTATATATATATATATATATATAGCAAGATGTTTGAAGCATAATAGAAAATGAAACAAAATGGATTAATTCTTTAAACCAAAACTATTAGAATTATTTTAAATTAGGACCATACTCTTATATATTAATTCTCACCTGCTTTTCTTATGGGATCGTTGTTTAGCTGAGGACAATATTTGATTTGAACCTCTAGAAGTGATGCCATGTTTTGTAGGCATTCTGGTAATTCTCTGAGGTTTCTACAGCCTTCAACTTTCATGACTTTTAAACTGTTGGTAGATCCTCGAATAAGCCATTGTGGAAACTCCACTAATTTTGGCAAGTTTCTTAACTCTAGTTTTTGGAGGCTGAATTGAGTTGGGAATTGATTGTCTTCTCCTTCCTCCATTGCCAAATCAAGGTTTTCACATTCATGAATACAAAGAGTTTCTAATGCCATTAGGCATTTAATATTTTGTGGCAAAGATGTCAAGCTTCTACAAAAACAGATGAACAATCTTCGAAGCATTTTGAGGCCTTGCATGTCTTCAAACAAATATTCTAGATTATCACACCAGCCAATGAACAAAAATCGAAGAAACTTCAAGCAGCCTATTCCACCTGTTGGTAAATACTTTTGATTCGTAGTTATCCAAAGAAATCTAAGGCTAATCATGTACTTTATATCTTTGGGCAACTCTTCAAGACTCCAACATTTACCTAGTAGTAGAACTTGCAAGCTTTGCAGCTTACATATGGAATTAGGGAGTCTTCTAATTAAACCATTACCAAATAAATTAAGATATTTCAAATGCTTCAAATCACCTATACTTGTTGGCAGCACTTCAAACCTTGAATAAGTTAAATCCAAGACTCTCATGTACTGAAATCTTGAGACACACTTTTTAATGAACACTTCACTACTAATCCCCTCACGTCTTTCATTTATAGACCAAATGGTTCGCACACGATCCAGGTTTTGTAAGGATTCAGGAAGATCATTTGGAAGTGATTGAGGATAAGGAAAAGATATATGTCGAACACTTTTGGGAATCTGTTGAGTGCTGGTCCTTACCATTGAGCATTCATTTTGTGTGATTGATAATGCCAGATCATGTATTAGATCATGCATTTGACATTTAACATTACCACCATATTCAAAAAAATCTTGGAAGAAACATCTAGAACACAGCTCTTTAAAATAGCGCAAGCCAATATCTTCTAACTCTTGATTCTCATTGGAAGATTGAACAAGTCCATTTGCTATCCATAAATAAACCAATTCAATATCATCCATTTCATAATCCTTGGGAAAAATCGAGCAATATGCAAAGCATCGTTTCAAGTAAGATGGCAAGTGTTCATAGCTCAATCTTAAAGCAGGCAAAATGTCATCTTCCTTCTGCTCTAATTTCCATATCTCATTATCTCTTATAAATTCCCATTCCCGCCCATCAGTTACAGAGTAAAGCAGAGATCCTAAAGTTATCACTGCCAAAGGAACTCCTTTGCATTTTCTCACAATTTCTTCCCCAATTGTGATCAACTTCGGATTTTGTTTTTCTTGTTGTCCTTTAAATGCACATTTAGAAAACAAAGACAAACAATCCTGGTGTGAAAGAAGACTCAAATTGAGAGCAGAGACTGTGCCCATAATTTCAGCAACACGTTGGCTACGAGTGGTAACTACAATTTTACTTCCATTAGCACCTCCCATTAACAATGTTTTCAGTTCACCCCATTTTCTAGGGTCCTCGCTCCACACATCATCTAGGATGAGTAAATATTTCTTTCCATTCAAAGCCTGTCGCAAGGTTCTTTGTAATTGGTCTATACCCATATCCGTATATCGTTGACCAGTAGATGCAGAGTCAAGAATTTTAATAATCACCTTATCTAATTCAAAAACATCAGAAACACAAACCCATAACTTCAACTCAAAATAAGTAGCTATCCTTTGATCATTATAAACCAATTTAGCAAGTGTAGTCTTCCCAATACCTCCTATTCCAACAATTGGAACAATGGAGACATTTTCACCATCAACAGATTGCAACAACGTTTCAATGATGTCATCTCTAGCTTGTTCCCTCCCAATGATATTAGAAGCATCTATAAAGGAGTGGGTCATCTCCCTCTCACCATGAATGATATTCCTATCAAAAATCCGCTCAGTAAGACCAAACTTAGACTTAAGAGCTGCGATTTCATCTACCCTCTCTCTAATCTGCTTTAGTTTATGTCCCATTCTAAAGCGGAAAGTAAGCGGATTAGAGCGAGAAAAGAATCGCCGTACCTTTCGAGTGGTGTTACCAGACTTGACCACTTGCTTTCGCAAGACTTCACATTCGAACTCATCCACCACATCTTCTGCATCGTATAGGACTTCTTTGAGATTCTCCAGCCAAACTTCTATCCGTGGATTCTGTGACCGCTGCTGCTCGGCATCCAAAAGCACAGCTTTGATGACTTTCAAGTTATCCTTAATCTTTTCAAGATCGCTTTCGAGTCCCCTTGCCAGGGAAAATTCTTGAAGAGCAAGAGAGCCCAACTTCCCTAGAACACTCTCTGCGGCGTTGAAGAGAAATGAGTCGGCCATTGTGTTTGTGTAGAGAAGAGGAGTAATGAATTGGTAATTTGGGAAAATGGGTTCTTTTAATTTTCAGTTGACAGAAAGCAATGATCAATGGGTACATTATCCTTGTCAGTCGTTGACTTGTTGAAGAAACTCCATTGATGAACCATCGAATAAAAACAAAGCAAAACAAAAACAACGATCAAACCAAAAATTATAAAATAATGTTTAACAACTGTACTGACGGCATAAAATTATAAAATTATAAATAATGCATTGTCTATATGAGTTGAGGTGCATTGGTACATATTGAAAATTATAAAATTAAAAATGAAAAAATATTATCAACAATAATTATATTAAATTAATAAAAATTATATCAAATTAAATTTATTTTAATAATTTAATTTAATTTTTTTATTAAAAATCAAATCGAAATCATATCAAAAATTAAATTTATATATATATATTTAATATTTTTTAAATATATTATATACTTTTAATATAATTATATATATTTATATATGTATATATAGTTATGAACTAAATATAACTTAATATTGCATTTTATTTTTCTTAATAATTTTAATTATAAATACATTAAATTATCTTATCATTTTTAATTGTAAATATATTATTATCTTTTATATATATATATATATATATATATATATTAATTATTAACTATATTTATATCTTACAGTTAAATATTATATGATTAATAAATAGTTAAAATATATATTATATGATATATTATTATATTATATAATATATATTTAATTTTAAGTTATATATGTACCTTATAATTAAATATTATATAATTTAGGTACAGCTAAAAGATATATTATATCATATATTATGTATTAATAACTCAATTTAAATTTTAAATGTTAATTCAAGTATGACTTTTTAAGAAAATAATTATGTAAAATTATTTTAAGAATCGAGAACCGGACCGGAATCGTACCGAATCGAAACTGAAAAATCGAGAATTGCATCGAACTGAAACAGAAATAATGAAAAATCAAACTGAAACCATATCAAAATTTTAAAATTTTATTCGATTCCGATTGCTAGGTAAATTTCAAACTGAATTGAAACTTAACATCCCTAGTGAGAACTGTATTTCGTTGATAATATCAATATGAAACAGCATGAGTACTAACGTAGAACGCGGTCAATAATTACCGGAGGCAAAGCCAGGAAATTTCTTTAAGAGGCTAAGTAATAATATAGCTAGTTCAATTTAACTACTTAATTTTATATATATATATATATATATATATATATATATATATATATATATATATATGAAATATTTTTATTAATTTAAAAAAAATTTCATTAAAAATAGTCAAAAAAAAATTGAAGTCAATTTTATTTTTTTAAAATTAATATATATAAAAAAGAGTTTCAGTAATTATGTAATTTATTTTTCTAAAAAAATATATAATATATTTATAAAATTTTTCTGTTAATATTTTAAACATAGATAAAATTTTAAGATGTATAAAAAAAATTTATGTTAAAATTCTTGTTAGTAGCATAAATAACAAGAAAAATTCTTTTAATGTGTAATTATTATTTTAATATTTTTAATATATTAAAACAATTGTAAAATATCTTGATTATTCAAATTTATTTTTTGAAATTAAACTTTTTATTTACAATTCTTTCAAATTTTAATCATTAAAAATTTAATATATTATGATATGTATATTGATTTATATATAATTATTTACATATACTTAAAATTGACTAATTAGATAAATAACTCTATTAAATAAATTTTTTAGCTCTACCATTGTGTTGATGTAAAATAGAAAATTAATTTTAAGAAATTAATTACAATCATTGTTTATATATTTTGAAGAAATCAATATTATGTATGTAAGAAAAAATATCATAATAGAGTATAATTAAATTTAAAGAAAACAAAATTAAGAGTGACAATATTATAAAATTTTATTGAATATATGATAAAAATTTAAAAAAATTCAAATATTTTACATTATTTGCATCATTTGCCTCATAATAAAGCAATAAAAATTATTTGAGAGGCCAATAATTCAGATAAAAAACCTTTTTCAAGAATATATATATATATACATGTTTATCAATTAATGACTATCCATGTGTAAAACAAATGTAATAAAAATTATATATAGCACTATTAAAACAATTTTGCTATAATTCCACTTGCAGTCTTGCAATTAAATTATAACAAGATAAAAATATTAAAAGCACTTTAAAAATTGTTTGACCATTATAATTAAATGGTAGAAGTTAAGGGAAAGAGGAAAAAAAAAAAAAAAAAAAGCAGTCAGAAAGTGAGAAGTAATAGTTCTGAAGGAAATATCAGAAATGTATAGAGAAAAATGAAGGAAGTGAAATCCTGATGAATTACAGAGAAACAATGTCTTAGTATTATGCTCCAAAAAGGCGAAACTCAGTTTTTCTTCAGTAGTGATTGTGCCAACAGGCAGTCTTATATTGTTTATTTATTTATTTATGTTTTTTTATTTATTTAATATTAATAATTATATTTAAATTAAAAAAGGTTAAAATAAAATTGTAAATCCGTAAAGGCTTTATTTAATAAAATTAATTACACTTTTAAAATAAAATTTAAAATATTTTATATACGCTAATAATTAAAAAATAAGTTAAAAACTTTTATCAAGCTGAGTTTTGAGTAGTTCACGAACGGCTTGATTTATTTACACCTATATATCTCCCCTACACTTTGAAAATGATGAGGAGTATTTTTTTCACATTTTATTATTTTTAATTTATAATTTAATTTTTTTCAATTTATATAAATAATTTAAAATTATTAAAATATTTATAGTTAGTTTTTTCTCAAAAATTATTTAATTTTAAAATTTACTTTATGACACAAATATAAATTATTATATTATAAAAGTATATTAATTATTTTGATTGATATTTTAAAATGTTTTTAGGATTTCAAAATTTGCTGTTACATGTGTGATTAATTGTAACTTTTAATTATTAATGGTTAATATCTTAATGATTAAGAACAATATGTATATTAGATTGAAAGAAAAATATACTTTCTTTGTTTTAATACCAATAAACATAATACATTGAAAGTGTGTGTGTATATATATATATATATATATATATATATATATATATATATATATATATATATATATATATATATAATTTCTTTATATTCAATTTAATTAGTTATTAAAAATACTTTTTGACATGAAAAGAGTTTTTTGACAAATTATAAAAAAATGCACAAATTTTTTTTTACAATAAAATTAACCTTAATGACAAATTTTGGCTTTAAATAATAATTATTAATAATAAATATCTTATTTATCTCAAAATATGTGTTTTTAAAAGATAAAATTGCAGTAGTGTCACCCTTTTAAGGTCTCATTCTCGCACTCAAGCTGAATGGCACAACTTTCTCACTTGGTGTAGCTTCTGTAGCAGTTTTATAAGTATGTTAAAATGAAAAAAGAAAAAATGAAGATTACAAGCGTAGCCATATCTCAAGTATTGAGAAACCACTACCTTTTACTCCATTGAAATGTTGCCATCAAATTGGTTGAAACTATTACCTTATACTTATTTAAGTTAGTAGTTTTTCGTCTGTTGCAAAAATATAATCAAACTGTTACCTTATGTTAGGACAACGAAGGCAGATGTAGTGGTACTCAAATTGATACCATTGACTTGTTGTTAAGGTTTAAGCACATATGATAGCGATTTTCAACTCTTGCCTTAGATCTGTTATGTAGTAGTGTGGGTAACTTTTCTTAGACTTATCTCAGTCTAATTTGTTGTTCTTTTTCCCTATTTGTTTTTCAATAATAATAATAATAATAACGTTATCTCTAGCTTGTTCCCTCCCAATGACATTAGAAGCATATATAAAGGCGTGGGTAATCTCCCTCTCCCTATGAATGACATGCCTATCAATAATCCGCTCAGTAAGGCCAAACTTAGACTTAAGAGCATTCCCAGCCAAACCTCTTCTGCATCATAAAAGACATCTTTGAGCATTCCCAGCCAAACCTCTATCCCTTTATTGTGTGACCCTTCTGTTCGGCATCGAAAAGCACGGCTTGGATGGCACCCAAAATCTTCATAATTTTTTCAAGTTCACTTTTGAGTCCCCAAACGAGGAAATATTCTTGAAGGGCAAGAGAGCCCAACTTCTCCAGAACACTTTCTGCGATGCTGAAGAGAAAAGAGCCTGCCATTGTGTTTGGGTAGAGAAGAGGAGAAATGAATTGGTGATTAGGGAAAATTCTTTTAATTTTCAGTTGACAGAAAGCAATGATCAAGGAATTGGTACATTGTCCATGTGAGTTGTTAACTTGTTGAAGACCTCTGTAAGAACCTCGATTAAAAAAAAATTGAAAAAAAGACAAGATATGGTGAGAAAGAAATTCCTTGCTTTGGAGACTTTACTCCTTATTCGTTGCTTGAGGTAAGAGAAAAGAAAAAGAATTGCTTTCGTGTTTTCGATTTTGAAAGCAAAGAGGATGGAGCCAACAAGTATTCACTTTGAATTCAACTTAATTAACGTTTTTAAACGCGCGCGCGCACACAAATATATTTTATATATATATATATATATATATATATATATATATATATATATATATATATATATATATATATATATATATATATTATTAATTTGCACTTGTTACTATAGCTAAGAACTAAAAACTAAAAAGAAAATCTGCATATTTAAAGAAAAAGACAAGTTAATTAATAATAAAAACTTTTATGTACATAATAAATTTAAAGTACAAATCACATTTGAATGAATAAATGAAAATTTCTGCACATTTAAAGAGCAAGATAAGGTAATTAATCGTAATAACTTTTATTTCTTAATAGGGGTAGAGACTAAACCTGACTTTATTAGGTGAATAATATAATTAGAAAATAATAATATATTGATAAGAAAATATTTATATAACTCAATTCAATTTTAGCTGAACTATATTTATATTCAAATAACAATTTAATATTGTGATCTAACTTTTATGAATTATATGAAATTTAGATCCCTTATTTCGTTATAATAATAATAATAATAATAATAATAATAATAATAATAATAATAATAATAATAATAATAATAATAATAATAATAATAATAATTATTATTATTATTATTATTATTATTATTATTATTATTATTATTATTATTATTATTATTATAATTGAGGTCTTAAGTCTCAAAATATATTAATTTTTTAGGTGCCTTATGTAATTTTATTTGGGTTAATTATCAAAAAAAACTTGAAATTTGCCAATTTTTGCAATTAAATCCTAAAGTTTGCATAATTGTCAATTAAACTCTCACATTTAATTGATGTCTCAAATTGATCCGACCATTAATAAATAGCTAGTATACTTAACAAGAATTTCACGTTAGCTGCCATATCATTACCAGAGAAGCCATATCAAAAACCCTAATTGGCAAAAAGAAAAAAATTGAAGTTTGTCAATTTTTATAATTAAACCCTGAAGTTTGTATAATTTTTAATTAAACCCTTACACTTGATTGATGCCTCAAATTGACCCAATCGTCAATAAACTGTTAGTATGTAGTGCTTGCGAGGTAATTGTTACGGCTTTTATTTTGACCATTTTAGATAGGAGCTATACTTTATAAGTTTGTCGATAACTAATATTAATAGACAATTGATTTAGGGGAATGACTGTTTTGTCTTCCAATGGTTTGATTCACCTTGCAATGGCTGGGAGAAGAAGCCACTTACAAATTTGTTTTGACCAAAAAAAAAGCTCTTTAGAAGAAAGTTATATACTTTGAGGAGAATAATAACAAAATCACTAAGAAATGGATGCAACTCAGTGAAAAGTGTGATCAAAATGATATATTAATTAATGATTTGCATAGTAGAGTTGAAGTATTGACAAAGACAAAAAAAAAAAGGAATGAAATAATTTATTTGAAGAAAGAATTGATTGTGCAGAGAATGAATAATTTGATTTTATTTTATTTTTCTCTATTTCTAGGGTTGTATCATGTTGTAATACATAAGTATAATAACAATGAATAAACTTTATTGATGTTGGCTTGAATGTGTAAGTTGATTAGAATAGGATAGGGTAATTGTATCTACAAAACAAAATTAATGGTTTATTGACAGTCAGGTCAATTGAGACATTAATAAAATATGAGAGTTTAATTGACAATTATATAAATTCAGGGTTTAATTGCAAAAATTGACAAACTTCATATTTTTTTTGGCAAGTAATCCAATTTTGGGGTTTCTAATGTGGCTCCTCCAATGATAATATAGCAATTGACGTGAAATTTTGTTAAGTACACTAATAGTTTTTGATGGTCAGATATGGTAAAAGAGATAGAGAAAATTCATATCAAATTTAATTAGGTCATTAAACCATTATTACTTAAAAAACATTAATTTTTAATTAAAAAAATTTTAATGTTGCTATTTAAAATATTAAAACTCTAAAACGTTAACAATAAATTTTGGCCAAATAAGTTAGTAGTTGCTCTCAAAATAATGACCTAAATAACCATAAGTTTTTTTTTTAATTGCCATAAGTTATTCTTTGTATATAATAATAATAATAATAATAATAATAATAATAATATTATTATTATTATTATTATTATTATTATTATTATTAAATCATTTTAAAATAATAAAAATAAAGCAATATTAAAGCAAATTAAAATTTATTAAATGTATAAAAGAGAGAGAAAACTTTTAAGTATTGATTTTCCTTCAAAAAAAAACATGGGTCTTGATTTTACTATCATTGATGTTTTTAAATTAAAAATTATGGAACATGATAATGTGTAATAATTATCTTTAATAATTATATATTACAACTATTTAAAAATAAAGAAAAACTTAATATTGATTTTTCTCTTTTTAAAAAAAAAATTTAAAAATTAATGGATAGGTATTAGTTTTAATATTTAGACATATTTAAAAGAAAATTTAATCATTAATTTCTCACAAAAATTCAAATATACTTGGTTCTAATTTAAAGGAAGTTAAACTTTCAGTTATGACAATAATTGGATAGTCGTGATAATATTCATTCAATTTTGAAATTAAACATCTTAGGTTGACAAATCATTAGTAATTAAATACTAAATTTAATTGCATAAATGTGTTTAAAACTATTTCACTTTCCTTTAGAGTAAACGTGAGTCTTAATTGTACTGTCATTGACGTTTTCAAATTAAAAATTAAGAAACATAATAATAAATGATAATTATATATATTTAGTACTTAATACTTGGTATAAATGTGATAGATTTAAAATTCTATTTCCTTTTGAATTTATTTTACAAAAATCTGAACCAACTCTTCATCAGGAAGCAAAAATGAAATATATATAAAATTAGCATATGTGTTTATTAAGTATAATTAATAAATTAGTCTAATTAACTCTTAATTTTTTTTGTCTCTAATTAAATTGAGTTTTCAAGTATTGATAATAATAATAATAATAATAATAATAATAATAATAATAATAATAATAGCTACTTATTATAGTATTAAAGTATAATAATTAAATAATTTGTAACTTATATATGGATAGTTAAGAAATTAATAATTTAATCATGATTTAATAAAATTGTGCAATTAATTAATAAAAAATATGACTCGAAATGGGAGCAAGTTTATATATATATATATATATATATATATATATATATATATATATATATATATATATATATATATATATATTATGGAGATGATTTTGGATCAGTACCCAATTAGCCAAAAGCTTGATGATGATAGGGCTTTAGACCCTTTGTTTTATGAGCTTGAGTTGGAGTTATGCAGCAAAGCTTACTGTTTATGGGCTTGTAAGCCTTGTAACCCTTCTCATGTAATGAAATATCTTCATTTTCTCATTTTAAAAAAAAAAAAGTTAATATTGGAGACCGAACCACATGAATTTTAATAGTATTCAAAATTTAATGTGTGTATACGTTATATTAAAGTATGTAAAACGGTGTGCAACATGGTTAATGAAATGTTGTGGGGCATGCTAGTGAAATGCAGAGCATTGGTGGGAAGAAAATAAGCAAAACGGTGTGCAGCACTTATAAAGGTACTCTCGCCTATTTCAACATAATTAGTTAGCTTAGCTGGCAAAGTAGTTATAAGAGAATCTTCTTTATTGACTTGCATATAAATATAGCGGCTTAATTGTACAAACCATCCTTAAACTTAGGGGTTATTTTCATTTTCATCATTAAACTTTAATTTATTAGAAGAAAATCATTGAACTTAACTTTTATTGCAGAGAAAGTCCTCTTCGCTAGAATTTGGTGTGAACTCTGATTAAATACATACGTGACTTTTCCAACATAGCTTTTTTAAATAATAAAAATCCACATATGACTAATCTTCAACCATAAGTGCAACTCTATGCTCACGAAGACACAACCCAACACACCATAAGTAGAACCAGCTCCTTCATGCCTCTGCCATCTCCATTTTCTTTTTGATTATCACTTGAACACCGCAAATAAAAACCATGGCAAACCTAGCTTCAGTGTCATTCCCCACAATCAAAGACTAAAGACCTCATAGCATCACGTTGCATATGCCCTTACCATTTCACAGCTCCCATTCCATAGCCACCATCTACCCTCGAATCCCTTGTTATAGACACTAACCCACACTATCTCTATCTCAATCATTTGGCAACAAACCCATTTCATTTGTATTATGCTTCCCCAACAAACCCACATACCCACAATCATTATTGCAGCGCCGCCCCATTTCCTCTCAACTAGTAAGGTTGGAGCTTGAAGTAAGGGAAATCTCAACAACTATTGACAAATTTTTGGAGAAATTTCCATTCACATGTCCTCAACTAACCTGTTATCCTTGTCCCTCACAATGTCTCTCTTCAGTTTGACCCACAACATCCCAGCTATTCCCCTCTATCGATACAGTGCCACCACCACAGAATGCAAGCCCCACGATCGACCTCAATCTAAAGCTTTCTACTCTATGGCTTCCTCTTGGTGCTTCTACCTCTGCTTTCGTTTCAAGCTATTATAATCCTCTTGGTGATCCTTAATCTGTCAATTATACAACTACTAATTTTAACATTTCATTCCCTCTTTGGGCTTTTCTAGGGTTAGATCTCTATGGGTTTTTCGACTTTGGTTTAGATGTTTAGTTTCTAAAAATGGAAATTTGATAAGCAGAGGAAACATCAATGAGGGAGTTGATGACTATGGAAGGGAGGATATCTTAAGAGAAGAAGAAGAAGAGAAATAGTGAGAGAGAAAGATAGAAATGGAGAAGAATTTTAGAGAGATAATCACCCTTACTATCTCAGATGAAGAGGAGAAAATGTGACATAATTTTTTTTTTTACATTTATTATTTAAAAAGCCATGTTGGGAAGCTACGTGTTCATTTAACCAGAGCTCACATCAGATTCTGGCGAGAAGGACTTTCTCTGCAATAAAAATGAATAGCAAACCCTAATGTGTTCCACTTATTATTATTCCTAGCCAAAAACTAACATATATATACTTCTAGAAAGAAGAAGCAAATATTTGGGCAATACTTCTCAAATAAGTTTAATATAAACGCAGTAAAAGCCCTCTAACAAAGCAGCAAATACAAACAATTTGCACATATTACTTGAAAACTTAACAACACAAATCAGCATGTAACATTAAATACAAAGACTAATAGATCAACATTAAGATCTTCGCTTGCTTATAATTTTGGTTTAACTCCGACAACAATAACTGCAATATATAAGCAAAAATATAAATAAGTGAAAGTTCCAACGTATTGAAAGAACCTAACACAGTAAAAAATTCCTTTTAATTGCTTTAATTTTTTTTTTTTTGTTACTAGGAGATTTAAGAAATGAGGACTTGAATATAAATCTATTAGAAAAATGCATATATAGAATAATTTCTATAGTTTAGGAGCCTTTGACAAAAAATAATGCATATATAGATAGTTAGATATCAACAAAAATTTCGTCTACTTTCATCACTAAATATTAAGTTGTTCTTATTCGCATACGCAATAAAGTTGGACATCTAGACAAATTTTGTGCCTAACATGCATAAAACCACAAAAAATAATCTGATCTATCCTAAAATTTACACAATTAACTTAATACATTTGACTTACAAATATAAAATAATCTACCAAATAAAAAATTTGATATATATACCATGAAGTCCTCAGCCATGTGAGACACCAAGTAATTTTGATATTCTTACATAGTGAATTACTCGGAGTGAATTAAGTCTAAGTAGTAATTCGAAGAAAATTGTTAGTACCCATATTCATTAAGAAAAAAAAAAAAAGAGTAGCATTACTTATTGCCATTAAAGAAGTGTTTTCCATAAGGAAAGAAGTTGCCTTTCATTGTTATTATCACAAAATACTTTACTCCAATTATGAAAATTGGACTGCAAAAAAAAAAAAAAAACGTGAAAGATAAATAAAGTAGAACTAATAAATTTAAATTTAAATAAATTCTAAATTTAATTTAAATAATAAAATTATAAATAATATATGCAATTAAACATTCATAAAATTTCATTAAAATTTAATATTAATATGGATAAATATATTATCTAACTAATAGATGACCGTGATTATGTTTAGCTAGGTTCATTAAAATTTGTAATTAAAAATCAACCTTTATAAGTTCAATCCAAATTGTATATATAATTAAAATTAGCCTTTCTTTCTCCATGTAATTATCAACTAGGTTGATATAATCATTCTCCTTTTTCTGTCTATTCCTTTGATGGATATGAGTAAAAGCAACAATTAGCAGATTTTGGATAAAATAAGTTTGAAAGTTTGATGTGGTTAAGTTTGTGTATTTAGTATCATTTTGCATAGCTATTTTTGAAATAAGTATAATTTTGATTATTTTAGCACTGTACTTGTTACTATATATTTTATAAAGAAAATAAATTAAAGAGATTTGTGATTTTATAATAAAGTATATAGTTTTCAAAGTAGTCATGAAAGTATAAGAGAACAGAAAAACCATTTACACATATTCCTACTTTAAAAAAAAAGAATGCAAATAATTGTGATGAGACGTCTTGTTCAAACCCTATGCAATGACCTCCGTGATATGGAAGTGAAAATAGCAAACCCTAGTGTGCTCCACTTATTATTATTCCTGGCAAAAAACTAACATATATATACTTCTAGAAAGAAAAAGTAAATATTTGAGCAATACTTCTCCAATAAGTTTAATATAAACGCAGTAAAAGCCCACAAATAAAGCAGCAAATACAGACAATTTGTACATATTACTTAGAAACTTAACGACACAAATCAGCATGTAACATTAAATGCAAAGACTAATTGATCAACATTAACATCTTCGCTTGCTTATAATTTTGGTTTAACTCCTACAACAATAACTGCAATATATAATCAAAAATATCAATAAGTGAAAGTTCCAACATATTTAAAGAATACTTCAATTTTTTTTTTTTTGTTACTAGGAAATTTAGGAAGTGGAGACTTGAATCTAAATCTATTAGAAGAGTAATATACTTTTAGCTACTGAACCAAATCAAATTAAGTGTAATTATTTAAATTTAAATTGTTTACATGTACATATTCTGGTATAATTGAACATTAATTTACTGAATAAAGCTATTTTATGAGACTCTTACCAATGAGACTTGAAAAAGCCCACATGTAAATTCAACTCATGGACATACTTGAATTGGACCTGCCATTTCCAAAGGCATGAGAAATGTCAAATTGTCAGAAAGCCTACAATTATAGGCACGTACAAAAATTATTTCTTTATAGTACAATATAATAAAACTTAGTTCACTATCAACAGTACATTTGCAACTGATTTTGGTAAAGAAAAAAGCAGCAGGAATTTGTATTATATACATGATATAATTGGACTTGCCAACCCTGACAAAGCTTAATTTACACCAACAAAATTTCAATTAAAGGCATTAAATTTTAAACCCAACTCACTAATTTTATTTGAAGTTATTAAATTTAAAGTAATTCATAAACCATTTTAATATATTTAACTTAAGATATTTAAATTTGAATAATTTATTAAATTAAGATTTAATTAAAAATTAATTTAACTACTCATGCGATCCATTTAAGTTGATTTGTTTGTATTGACTCCATCAACATAAATTTTGATCTAAATATTAAATAAAAATAATAATTTTCTAAAAGAAATTAAAGTTTTATCTAAAATGGCATATAATCAATAATTTGACTTGAATTATCTCAAATTTCTTTTATATAAAATTATATAATTGTAATTCATTGCATAATAGTTATTTAAAATTTAATTTACATTTGAATAAAGTGTTATTATTTAAAAAAAAAAAATCAGTATGTATAGAGACCATTTACAAAGTTAATAAGATGTCCACTTCAACACTCGAAATCTCATATATAGTTCATACATGACAAATTAAAATCATGTGAGAATTTATTCCACTTTCCTGACGAGCATGGAAATTATGGCTTTGCTAGAATATAAAATAAAATAAAATATTAAAATTAAATGAGGATATGAATTAAAGTGCATACCTAATATATTCTGTAGGCGTTCATTATTTAACATAGGACAGCCATAGATCAAAAGTTCTTCGAGTGTTGCAATGTTTTGTAGAGGTTCTGGTGATTCTCTAAGGTTGTCACAATCTGTAATTTTCAAGACTTTTAAACTGTTGATTGATTCTCGAATCAGCCATGGTGGGAATTCCAATAATTTTGGTATGTTAATGATCTCTAATTTTTGGAGACTGAATGGACTTGGGTGTTGATTATCTTCTACTTCCTCCATTGCCAAATCAAGGTTTTCACAATTGGCAATATTGAGAATCTTTAATGTTGTTAGGAATTTAATACTTTGCGGCAAGGAGATCAAACTGTCACAACCACCAATGAACAATCTTCGAAGATTTGTCAGGCCATGCAAGTCTTCAAACAAATATTGTAGATTTTCGCAACCAGTAATGAACAAAAATCGAAGAGACTTTAGGCAACCCAATCCTCCAGGTGGTAAATACTTTTGCTTTGTAGTTATCCAAAGCAATCTAAGGTTAACCATGTTCTTCATATCTCTGGGCAACTCCTCAAGTTCGTCACATCCACCAAGTACTAGCGCTTGCAAGCATTGTAGCTTGCATATGGAATTAGGAAGTCTTTTGAGGAAAAAAGTGTTCCATAAACTAAGATATTTCAAATGCTTCAAATTGCCTATTCTTCTCGGTAGTAACTCAAACTTTGAATAAGCCAAATCCGCGACTCTCAAGTACTGACATCTTAAGAAACATGCATCAATGAATACTTCACTACTAACCCCTTCTCTCCTTTCATTTAAAAAAGAAATGGTTCGCACCTGATCAAGGTTTTGAAAGGGTATAGGAAGATCCTCAGGAAGTAATTCAGGATAAAGAAAAGGTAAGTATCGAACGTTTTTGGAAACCTGTTGAGAGCTGGAGATTATTGCTGAGGATTCATTTTGTGTCACTGATGATGCGAGATCATGCATTAGATCATGCATTTTACACTGAACATCGCCTGGATCCTCCCTAAAATCTTGAAAGAAACATCTATTACATAACTCCTTAAAATAGCGAAAGCCAACATCTTCTAACTCTTCATTTTCATTGCAAGATTGAACAAGTCCTTGTGCCATCCAAGTATAAACCAATTCAGGATCGTAAAATATGTAATCCTTTGGAAAAACTGAACAATAAGCGAAGCATCTTTTTAAGTGAGATGGCAATTGTTCATAACTCAATCTTAAAGCAGGCAAAATATCCTTTTCTTTCTGTTCCAATTTCCATATTTCATTATCTCTTATAAATTCCCAATCATGTTCATCGGTTACAGAGTACAGCAGAGTTGCCAGAGTTATCACTGCCAATGGAATTCCCTTGCATTTTCTCACAATTTCTTCCCCAATTCTTATCAGGTTTGGATTTTGTTTTTCTTGCTCACCCTTAAATGCACTTCTAAAAAACAAAGACAAGCAATGCTGGTAAGGAAGATCATTCAAATCGTATGCAGAGTCTGTGCCCATAATGGAAGCAACACGGCTGCTTCGAGTGGTGACTAAAATTTTACTTCCATTAGCACCTCTCATTAACAAAGCTTTTAATTCCAGCCATTTTCTAGGGTCCTCACTCCAAACATCATCTAGGATGAGTAAATATTTCCTTCCATCCAAAGCCTGTCGCAAGGCTCTTTGCAGCTCGTCTATATCCAGATCCATATATCTTTGACCAGGAGATGCAGAGCTCAGAATTTTAATTATAACCTTTTCTAATTCAAAGACTTCTGAAACACACACCCATAGTTTCTCCTCGAAATGACTAATCACCCTTTGATCATTGAACACCAACTTAGCAAGTGTAGTTTTCCCCAGACCACCTATTCCAACTACAGGAATAATGGAGACATTTTTGCTATCAAAAGATTGCAGCAACATTTCAATGATGTTCTCTTTATCTTCGTCCCTCCCAATGACATTAGAAGCATCCACAAAGGAGTGGGTCATCTCCCTCTCCCTATGAATGACATGCCTATCGAAAATCCTCTCGGTGAGACCAAAATCAGACTTAAGAGCAGCGATTTCAGCTACCCTCTCTCTAATCTTCTTTAGTTTGTGTCCCATTCTAAAGCGGAATGCAAGTGGATTAGAGCTAGAAAAGAATCGGCGTACCTTTCGTGTGGTGTTCCCTGACTCGACCACTTTCCTTCGTAAGGCTTCACATTCAAACTCATCCACCACATCTTCTGCATCATAAAGGACATCTTTGAGCATCCCCAGCCAAAACTCTATCTGTTGACTCCGTAACTGATGCTGCTCGGCGTCGAAAAGCACGGCATTGATGACGACTAAGATCTTTTTAATTTTTTCAAGATCGCTTCTGAGTCCCCATGCGAAGGAAAATTCTTCAAGAGCAAGAAAGCCCAACTTCCTGAAAACATTTTCTGCAATGTCGATAAGAAAAGACTCGGCCATTCTATTTTTATTTTGCAAGGTAGAAGAACAATCTGGAAATGAGTATATTTGCCAAGGAAAATAGGTTGTTATGGTGCTTCTCCCTGCTCTGCTACTTCTTTTATTGGCACCTCTCAGGCAATAGGTCCAAAAACAAGGGATAATAGAAGCAGAGATGCTTGCCCGGAACGTTTTTCTTTCCTGGACCCGTGATGGAAGAATTTTGCTTGGAAATAATTCATCATGCATGAATTGTTTCTTTTGGGTTGGCCTATTCAAGAATTTTCCCCATAAGAATTTTCTTAAATATAATATTAAAAAGATTTTTTTTATTTTAATTATTTAAAATTTCATATAAATATATAGATAATTTTTTAAAATTTCTTTTTTATTTAATAGTACATTAATTTTAATATAATTATTTTTAAAAAAATTTGAATAAATTATTATTTTACATTATTAATTTATGAGTAGATCATTAGTAAACTTTAATTAAAATTTTCATAATTTGTATATATAATTTTTGAAAAGTTTGTAAAGTCAGTAGGTCCACTTCTTCCTGCATAAATTTGCCTCTTAATCATTGAAGTCGATGACTTTTGAAAACCTTCCAATCCGAGACCAAGTACAATATGCTATAAGTGTTTGCGCGTAGCATTAATCATTAATCATTAATCATTAATCATTAATCATTAATCAAGACTTGACTTGGGACGCGTGACTTCCAGGGGAAAATTGCGCTTTCTCTGTGTCGTTGAAATTCCTGCATTCAGATTGCGACCACGATAGAAGCATCGTCTTTTTTTCATGGATACTTGTTAGATACGGATTGACAAATTCTTTTCTTGAGCAGTGCTAAATAGTTAAATTGAGTGTACTCAAATGCATTAATTATATTTTTAATTAATGAGAAAAAATATTTTTATATTGAATATATCTTTATAGAAAAGCTTGATTATTTGAAAGTAATTTTTGGTGTCATATATTATGTATGTATTGATTATTGAATTGATCTAATCGGTTAAATTGATTTAATTAAAAATTAAATTAATAATCAGACTGATTTAAGTATCAATTATGAATTTTATAAAATCAAATTAAATCAGTGTGAATCGATGGAGTAACCAATGAATTAAAAATCTGACTGGCTTGAAACAAGCATTATAATCGAACTAGTATACTTCAATAAAAAATACATAGAGAGGAGGCACAAGATTCGATCATGACACCTTAACAGATATTTTGTAACTAATGAACATATGATCTAAGGCGGGAGCTTAAAAATTTAATACAATATATATATATATATATATATATATATATATATATATATATATATATATATATATATTTATTTATTTATTTTCTAAATTATTTCTTTTATTAAATTACATTATATTAATATATAATAATTAATAATTATTAACCTTAAAAAAATTTAGCTTCACCCACTTATAATTTAAATAATTAATAATATCAATAATTTATTTTACTAATATGTTAAATTAAATTATTAAATTATTGTTCTATTTTATTATCTTTTAAATTGTAAAAAGTATATAAAATTTTTTTAATTAGTGTGTTATATAATTTTAATATATTAATATTTATATTTCATTAATATGAATAAAATTCATTATTATAAAATTTTTTACAAATCAATAAATAATATTTTTATTTATTTTTTAAAAAATATTTAAAACTTAACTAAATTTATTTTAATAATTATTTATAAAATGTATAAAATTATTATATTATAATATTATTTGTTAATATACCTCGATTGAACACATCCTACAAATTGGTTTATGGACCATATCACCTTTACAATATATATATATATATATATATATATATATATATATATATATATATATATATATATATATATATATATATAAGGGTATAATAATATTTATTATTTAAGTACAACTTTAATATAAAAACTTTAAAATTGTAAATTATATTCACAAACACAATTAGAATATGCTTAAAGCTACACCATATGTAATTTTATTGCTACTGCTTCTAATCCATTTCTTCATTTATAATTTTTATATATATCAACTAAGGTATCTTATCTCTCTACTCTTAGATTTTATGGTATATATTTTAAATTAAATTCTATTTATTTAAAATATAATATTTAAAAATTTATAAATATTATTATAAAAAATATATTTTATATTTAATTAATTATTTATATAAACTAATTTGAGTAATGGATATCTAACATGCAAAACTCGAACTCGACTCAAACACGTAATATGCTTGGTGTTATTGATGGAGAAAGAGGAAGAGAAATAGGATTATGCAAATAAGAAAATGAAGGTTATGGTCAAATGAGTTCAATATGAGTTAATATTAAGATTTTCAGATCCAATTTAGTCATTGAATCTATAAAAAAGAGAGTTAAGGGTTTAAAATTTAATTACGGTCAAATCGGGATTTAATCAGTGTACTATTAAGTAAATATTAATATATGAATTAATAATATTTTAAAAATAATAATATAAATTAATAATAATATAAAAATTAATAATTCAAATAAATATATTAATATATCATATTATTAACATCATTAATTATTTAAATTATAAATGGATGAACTTAAGAATTTTCAATTTTCATTATAATAATTGTAACACCCCTATTTGTATAGCCTGGTATATTTCACTATTCCGGTGACCGGTGTCGGTCCGGACAATTAAGGGGATTAGAACCATACTTAAGACAACTAAATAAGCCATAAACACAAATAATTAGTAATTGCCAATTAGTTAAGTATAAATAAGAAAAATAAAACATAAGAGGTTAAACGAGCTGAGAGTCACAGCGAGGGGTGACCTCCTCGGGAATGACTGCGAAGTCGTTTTAAACTCAAATTTCGAACCGTAAAAAGTGACGCTGCGGTCCTTAGGACCCTCATGAACACAGTGGAAAAGAGAAAATCATGAAAAATAACTGTTAAGCCAGTCAAATAATTAGGTCAGGGAGCCGAAAGAAATATTGGATTATTTGCAAACCGGGATGAACCGGCGAGGGGCAATTTGGTCAATTGACCCCGAGAGCTGACTCCTGACCTAACTGTCAAATAAAATCAGAGAAAAGAAAATTTCGGAATCGAGAATTAAATTAAAGAACTAATAGAAAAATAGAAATTAAAAAAAAAAGAAGATGGAAAAGTCAAAGGTGATGACATCATGCATGACCTCATGCATGATGCCATAAATAAATTAATTAAATTATTTATTAAATTAGCTTTTGTGGTCTTCCATAAGACTAAAGATATAAAAGAAAAAGAAAAGAAAAAAAAATAGAAAACACTCATCTTCCATACTTTTCTTTCTCTTCCAAGCTCTCCTCTCCCTTTCTTTTTATTTTTCCACCATTAAAGCTTATATTTAAGCTTTTAAAATCATAAATTACACCATAAATTTCCTAGTTCCTCATGTTAAACCTTGTCTTTGAGTCTTAAAAAGAAGATTGGAGCAAGAAAGAAAAGGAAAAATTGAAGAAATAAAGACTTGGAAATTCTACATAAAAGGTTAGTAATCAAATTTGATAATTTGAGTTTGATTCTTACATTTTTAACTTATTGAGCTTGTAAATAAACTTAAAATGGAAAGAAATTAATTGTTGGAGGATTAAAGCAAAACTCATCTAGCTAGGGTTTTGATGTGTGTGCATGAATTTGATGGACTTAAAGGTGTATATGAGCTTGATAGAGTTAAAGAAGCATGTATATAGGCATTGAATTGGTTAAATGAAACAACTTAGTGAGTTAGGGTTTTGGGACTTAGGGTTTGTGAACCAAAAATGTAAGAAATGAGTAAATGGCATGTTTGACCTATTGTGAAGTGAAAAATGGTCAATAATGACCAAAGGAAATGTGTGGGAATTGTTAGAATGGAAGCCAAATTCGTAGGGCAATTGGTCATGCTGTTGGCAGCATGACCAAGCCAACTTTGAAGGACTAAAACTCAAATTTTACAAGTCCAATTGATATGCCACCAATTGGGGATGAAAATAGACATAAAATGGCACAATTTTCATTAAGGAACCATGCCCAAAAACTGACCAAAACTTAGTGAAACAATTGACCAAAGTGAAATGAGAGCGGTCACATCAAGATTAAATCGACCAAATGAGCGATGGCTGTTCATTTGGTCATAATTCAAGCTAGACAGGTCAAATTGACCTGAAATTTTAAGATATAGATCTAAAACTTTCATGAAGAACATCACCCCAAATTATGCCATTAACTTAGTCAAATTATTGAGCAAATTTGAGTTATTGAACCTGCAACTCTGCAGAATTGCCATTGAGCAGTAAAGTTCCAATGGCTATAACTCTCTCTAGAAAACTCCGATTTAGGCGATTCTTGAACCGATGGAAACCTAAGACATGGTAGAACATTTCATATGAAGAAAGTTAGACCAAATTATGAACTTAACTTGATCAAATTACTGAACAAAGTTGGATCAAAAATCTGCGAACCGAATACGGTATGAGCGATTGCACGTGAACAGTAATTGTATTTTGGCCATAACTTGAGCTACAAAACTCCGATTGAGGTGATCCAAAAATGAGAATACACTTAAGACAATAAGGAACATTTTCTATGAAGGAAGTTTTGTCAAATTCTAACAGTAGATTGACCAATGGAACAGTGCAACTTCGGAGCACCAAAACCGAAAATTGGCAATTTTGCCAAAATGACCTAAGCTTTGAGAAAGTGACCAAAACCAACAAGTTTAATGACCAAAATGTGGTATGTGGGTGAAGTTGGAGTTCCCATACCTATTAAGCCCTAGAAAGTCAACTATTTGACTTGAATAGTGCAGTGAATAGTAACCCGAAACACAAAATTTAAAGAACGTCGAATTTAGCACGTTAGAGCTAAGTAATTGTGAAGCTAAATTTATTTTGGATTTATGTTAAGTTCTAGTACTGAAACATTGTAAAATTGTGTGTTTCAGTTGAAAAGAATATCGGGAAGGAACCCAAGGAACTGAGTCGAGGCTAAGGGACGACTCGTTTGAGGTTTGTGCACAACTAACTCTTTTGTTATTTTTCAATTCCAAATTGATTTGAAATAAATTTATTGTATGATTTATGATTTTTGTTGTGTTCAGAATTTTAACTTATTGAATGAAATTATATAATTTAAATATAAATTTTCTTATGCATTCAAGGATTTATTGCATTGTTTTGAGGATTGTAAATTTTAAGTTTGATGTGTTGCCAACCTTGAGCATGAATTTATGATTATTAAATATGTTGATTTGTAAATGCTTTGTAAATAGAAATTGTTTTGAATATGATTTGAAACTAAAGTTGACATGACAAAATATGTTGTGAATTCTCATTAGCTTGTCTAGTGAGATAACTCCTCCACTTGATGGGCGAGTTTCTTCCTCTCTGGCTTGCCAGTTGGGGAATGATGTGAATGAGTACACATATATACTAGCTAGTCTTTGTTTCTCCCTTTTAGCCTTGGTTATTGGGAGAATGTGAAATGTCGTGGTGTACAACACGGCATCTATGTGAATTTTGGGTCATGGGTTCGACTGTGTGTATTGTTGGCAACGCCCTTTAAATTATGCATGATTTGATAAATTGTGATTGAAATAAATAATTTGTCAGTGATTCAAAAATTTTTGTATTGTTTCGGAATTTAAAAGAAATGTAAATAAATAGTTACTATTTGATCAAAATGTTATTCAAATGAATAATTTGCATGAA
Organism: Hevea brasiliensis; assembly: GCF_030052815.1. Taxonomy (NCBI): domain Eukaryota; kingdom Viridiplantae; phylum Streptophyta; class Magnoliopsida; order Malpighiales; family Euphorbiaceae; genus Hevea; species Hevea brasiliensis. The sequence goes on from NC_079495.1 coordinate 10,086,004, forward strand.
TGAAAATGTTGATTTCTGAAGGTCATGGATTTTGAAGAATTTAGAAATTTTAAAATTCTATTTGTTATGAATTGTCAAACATAAATTGTATTAAGTTTTAAATTATTAGTTTGTGCACCACTGAGTTCACCACTCAGCGATAGCTTTGTATGCTGTCGCAGATATAGAGACTAGAGGAGCAGCAGATTGAGCTGCTGAGGACAGGGGAGCTACCTGCTAGAAGTTATCGGGTATAATTTATACCCTGACTGTAAATATTTCTTTTGATGTATATATTGCACATAAATGTATGGACATGTAAAAATGGGTCTTGAGCAGTTTGTATAAAATTTGTATAAAGTTGTAATAAATTTAGTTTGGATTTTCTTAATGAAAATTTCTAGTATGATAAATATAAATTGTTTTGTCTCTAGTGAAATATGAGTGGAACTATTTTATTTAATCTGAATGAAATGTATTGCTAGTATTTTGAGGATTATTGAATTTTGAACTTGAGAAATTGATTGAAATGATTGTGGAGTTGTTGAAATGAATTGAGTTTGATTGAGAATGTGAAGTAGTGGTTGAGAAAATTTTTAGAAGTGCTTTTTACAGGTATTTGAAGAACTGTTTTCTCAAAATACAGAGGGAACTCTGTCAAAATTTTTATAAAATTTGCGGAAAAAGAAAATGGGCTAAAATTTCCAACTAGATTTAATTTAACTAAATGTTTTAAGTACTTATTAGAAAATGCTCACCACTTGTCAAAAATAAGAAAATTGTTTTAAAATCCCTTGTAGGGTACTTAATGAGTTATCGGTAGGTGAAGTTCAGTAGTTCATTAGGTATTCTACGGGATCATGTTATACCTTACAGAGGGGTAAAGTGTGACAATAATAATAGGTTAATAATTTTTATTATTTTAAATTATATAAATAATTTAAATAATAGAAAAAGTTTTTATTTTATAAATAAAATGAAAGTAAAATATCAAAGATAAGTATAAAATGCATTCACTATATATATTAGTAATTGGTTGGTAATGCAGACATTTTTAAAGAACAATATTAATGTTAGTATTAATATTAATATTAAAAAAGAAATAATAGAAGGTGAAGAAAAATATTTTGCAAATATTTTTCACTTGGCTGGGTTTTCAATTATTAATTAAATTGAATCATATTAAATTCTAATTTCTTATTAAACCAGTCTGATTGGCTGGTTTAGTTTAATTTTAAAATAATAAAATTAATTACTTGTTAAAATTAAACCGAATTAAATTTTGATTTCCGATTAAACTGGTCTCATTGACTGGTTCAATTCAATTTTAAAACAATGAAATTAATTGCTTGCTAAAATTAAATGAATAAAGATGATAAAATTTAAGTTTTAAAAAGTAAATAGTTAAATAATTTATAAGACTCAAAATATGACTTAAATGGCTCACAAGCCATTTAAATAAATAAAAAATATATATATATATATATATATATATATATATATATATATATATATATATATATATATATATATATATATATATATATATATATATATATATATATAAATCAGACAGGTTTTCCTTGGTACTACCACGTAGGATTCTAAAACCTTCATATTTATGCCACGTAGTAACATTTAAAACAGTTAAGTTTTGTAACAACTCAAAAAAAAAAAGATATGACTTTTTCGTGTGGCAATGGAACTCAATTCCACTGTCAGAAAAAAAAAATTTTCAAATAAAAAATCGGGTGACGCCCCCCCCCCCCCCCCTGAAGGAACGGAAGCGTGAAAAACACAAGTTTATACTATTGAATTCAAAATTTTTTACCTAGGATCACATGCATCATGCAAGATTTATTTTTATCTATTTGATTTCAATGATAAACAACATATTAAAACTCTTTAATATGTTTTTGGATCTGTATTTGCCATTTAAGATTTTTAAATTAATCAGATTAATTTTAGAACCCTAGATTAAATCAAGAACGATTATACTAACCTCTTGATGCACTACAGCGTATCTGTGCCTTTGAGATTCGTCTTCAGGACACCAAATGTTGTCCATCTAGCTTGTCCACACCAAGAACACCTATGGCAGCTCTTGAATAGCTTCTAAAGCTTTTTCTATTAATTAGAAATTCAAGTTCTGCCTTTTAAGAGATTAGAGATGTAAACAGGACACTAGAAACAATTTCTCGTGTTCTTAATTCAAGAGATTGATGGCTAATTTCTTTGAATTAATGAGAGATGAAGAAGAATAGATGGAGAGCCTCAAAATGGCGTGACAAAGGAGGAGTGGCTGCTGGTTGTATTTTTCTTTTTCATAACAACACTTATATAGTTAGGTTAACACATTAAACCCTTGCCACATGTCACCCTTTGATTAGCTCTATGTTTAAGTGACCCAATCACATTGTGCCAAGTGTTAAACCTATATTTAATCTTGATTTTAATCATCTTACATGATTAAAAAAATATTTGGCAAGCTTATGTGTAATCCCATGTGTCACCATCTCATGGTGCCACGTGTCATACTGTGAAATGACCAAAATGCCCCTGTGTCTTAATTTTGAGTTCTCAACCCAAAATAATTATTTTTCTTCTTCTAATTAATTTATATCAAATATAAATTAATTAATTAATCTCTATTAATTAATTTCTCATTAATTAAATTCATATTTAAACACTTTAAATATAAATTTAACTTATACTATACATCCAATAATCTAGATTTGGTTTCAAGTCATGCTAGGGACTTTGCAATCTAATTGCAAACCAAACCTATTTAATTAATCAATTAAACTCTTTAATTAATTAATTAAATCATATTTAAATAGGTGATAACTTGTGTATGTGTGTGACTTACTAGGCTCATCACTAATTGGCAATGAAACATGATATCAACTCTTAATATCATCAGAACTCTTTCTTACCATAAATGATTTCTCAAAATCATTTTATACAACTCATAGACCATGGTTAACACCTAGCATAGCATGCCATGGACACTCAATTAGTAATAAGGTTTACCTTAAATGAACCTATAATCGTATGTTACCATGCACTAGAATCTCTCTGTTACAAAATCCCAACTAAAGCTGGAGTCATGGTTTATGTCAAACCCCATTTGCTATGAATATTATGTTCTCTTTTAATTCCAGTTCTTGATTAAAAAGATTTTCTCATCAGAAACTCTTTTCTGAATAAATCTATCTGTCCTGGCCAGGAACTTGAAACATCAAGAATAATTAAATGAACATAGGATTTTATCTCTATTTACTTAGAGGAACAGATTCCATCTTGATCAACACCTACCTCCATATACAACTAGTAGGAGCCAACACATGCCCATATACCCATACACAGTACAAGTATGAAAGCGGTATCAAACTCAAACTACCTATATGCAAGATAACTGTGCTATATCAGGTCTAAAGATTATATGCACTGATATGATTTATGACAAAACATTGACATGAGTAAACTCCATGTGCTTGTCATAAGTGTCACTGGTTCGGCCTACTTATCATTTATAAGTGCCTATCATGTTTGTTATATGGCATGAGACTCACCATTCCATCTTATTTATATCTCATATAAATAACTTGGTAACAAACATGAATACAATCTTTCTGGATAAGTCATGTCCTTATTATGAAGTATAATCGATTGTGAACCTATTTATGATACTTTGTACTAGAAATATTATCACTCATATTCTTAACAACTTAAGAATAGAATTTCTAATAAAATATCAATGGACCTTTTCTATTACACATAAATATATTATGTAAACAGAAAAGTGGAAATGCCTTTTATTAATAAAAATATGTACAAGATACATACTAAATGATATGCTCTAGGGCATACTACTAACAATCTCCCACTAGCACTAGAGCCATTCATTACAATATCATAGACCTATCTTCTCAAGATGTCGGTCTAACTGAGTCTGTGACATAGGCTTAGTGAATGGATCAGCTAGATTTTCAGCTGAAGCTATTTTTTGCATGGCTACATCGCCTCGTCCAACTATGATAATGTGGTAGCGCCTTTTATGTGTTTGGATTTATGGTGAGACCTTGGTTCCTTAGCCTGTATGACTGCTCCATTGTTGTCACAGTGTAGTGGAACTGCTGACTCAATGGAAGGAACTATTGTAAGTTCTGTCACAAACTTTTTTATCCAAACAACTTCCTTTGCAGCATCTGATGTAGCAATATACTCAGCCTCTGTAGTGAAATCTGCAGTCGTGCTCTATTTGGAACTCTTCCAACTGACTGCACCTCCATTACAAATGAACACATATCCAGAGGTAGACTTTCTATCATCGATATCTGATTGGAAATCAGAATCAGTATAACCATCCAATTGCAAGTCTCCACCTCCATATATCAAGAATAAATCCTTAGTTCTTCTCAAGTACTTAAGGATATTCTTGACAGCTATCCAGTGTTCCAAACCTGGATTGGATTGATACCTGCTAGTCAAACTAACAACATATGTGATATCCGGCCTAGTACACAATATTGCATACATTAAACTTCCAATAACCGAAGCATATGGAATCCTGGCTATCTTATCTCTTTCTTCAGGTGTCTTTGGAGACATCTCTTTAGAAAGGTGGATACCATGTCTCACTGGTAATAATCCTCTCTTAGAATCAAGCATGACAAACCTCTTTAACACCTTTTCCAAGTATAGACTTTGGGATAAACCAATTATTCTTTTTGCTCTATCTCTATAGATGTGAATCTCAAGAATATAGGTTGCCTCCCCTAAGTCTTTCATGGAGAATGTATTTGACAACCATACCTTTACAGTTGTCAACATACCCGTGTCATTACCCATCAATAGTATGTCATCCACATATAAGACAAGGAAAGTGATAGCACTGTCACTAACCTTCTTACATACGTATGGCTCATTCTCATTTTTGATAAAACCAAAGGATTTAATGGCTTCATCAAAACGGATGTTCCAACTCCTCGAAGCTTGTTTCAACCCATAAATGGATCGCTTTAGCTTGCATACCTTGGAACCATCTTTGGATTCAAAACCCCTAGGTTGTTCCATGAAAATGTTTTCTTTAATGTATCCATTGAGAAAAGTTGTTTTGACATCCATCTGCCGAATCTCATAATCATAGTATGTAGCTATTGCTAATAAAATCCTAATTGATTTAAGCATGGCAACAGGCGAGAAAGTCTCCTCATAGTCGATTCCTTACCTTTGGCGAAACCCTTTCGCTACTAGCCTTGCCTTATAGGTCGCTACCTTTCCATCAGAACCAATTTTCTTCTTGAAAACCCATTTGTTCCCTATAGGTACAATACCTTCAGATGGGTCAACAAGATCCCAAACTTGATTCTTATACATGGAATCAATCTCGGATTTCATAGCATCAATCCATTTTAAAGAGTCTATATCTGATATAGCTTCTTCATAGGTAAGTGGATCATCTCCATGATCTACTTCTTCATGAGTAGACAACTCTTGTTCTTCTTCATGAAGGAAACCATATCTCACTGGTGGGTGAGATACCCTAGTTGTTCTACGAGGAACAGCTGTAGATGTTTCATCAACGGGTATAGGTTGAGTAGATGGATCTATATCCATATGATCTGTTGGTTGGTCAGAATTCTCCAATTCTAACTGTATTTGCCTTCCTTTGCCTCCTTCTTGAACAAACTGTTGTTCAAGAAATATGACATCTCTACTCACCACAACCTTTTGTGATGTAGGCAAATAAAAATAATATCCAAAACTATCTTTTGGATATCCAACAAATCGACCCTTTTCTGATCTGGTCTCCAATTTATCAGTGTTCAGCTTTTTGATATGAGCTGGACAACCCCAAATCTTAACATGCTTAAGACTTGGTTTTTCTTCCATGCCATATCTCATAAGGTGTGGAAGAAACTGATTTTGATGGAATCCTATTCAGAATATACAAAGCTGATTCTAATGCAAATCCCCAAAAGGAGATTGGCATATCAGTATAGCTCATCATACTACGTACCATATCCAATAGGGTACGATTTCTCCTTTCAGATACACCATTCAGCTGTGGCATTCCTGGAGGAGTCAGCTGGGAAACAATGCCGTGCTCTCTCAAGTATTCATTAAATTCAGTACTCAAATATTCACCTCCACGATCTGATCGAAGAGCTTTAATACTCTTTCCTGTTTGATTTTCTACTTCAGATTTAAATTCTTTGAACTTTTCAAAGGATTCATGTTTGTATTTCATCAAATACAAATACCCAAACCTTGATTTATCATCAGTAAAGGTAATAAAATAATGAAAGCCCCCTCTAGCCATTTCTTTAAATGGACCACATACATCACTATGTATTAGCTCCAAAATATTTTCAGCTCTTAGCCCTTGTCTAACAAAGGGTGATCTAGTCATTTTGCCCTGAAGGCAAGATTCACAAGTTGGAGTAGGCTTAGAGCCCAATGAGGATAGAATCTCCATTTTCTCCAATTTTGTAATCCTATCTTCTACAATATGACATAACCTTAAGTGGCAAATATATTTTGAACTTGAGTTGATTTTCACCATGGCATTGCATTCATTTAGATTGCTATACTCTGGCCAATGGAAACACTTTCTTACTTGTAATGGATACACTTTCCTGTTGGCAATGGAAACACTTTCCTATTGGCAGTGGAAACACTTTCCTTTGCCTTTGTCAGCTTTGGTTTTCCTTTTATGTTTAGCTATTTTCTTGTAAGGACCAAGAATCTGAGGTTTCTTTTTTTTTTATTGCCCTTCTTCTTGTTGGACTTTCCAGCAGAAGAAGATGCAATCAAAACTACCTCTTTTCCTTTATTGCCCGGCATATTCTTTTGGGCAATAACCAGCATGTTGAGTAAACCAGCTAAGGTGCATTCCTATTTAGTCATATGGAAATTTGTCATAAAATTTCCAAAAGACTCAGGAAGGGACTGAAGGATCAAATCCATCTGTAGTTGGAAATCCATGTTGAAGTCAAGATGTTCCAACTGCTCAATCAGCCGAATCATCTTGTGGACATGATCCCCAACATTTTGTCCCTCAGACATCTTCATGCAGAATAGCTGCCTAGATATCTCATACCTAGCATTCCTACTGTGCTCACCATACAACTCTTGTAGGTAAAGGAGGATCTCACTCACACTCTGCATGTTCTCATGCTGCTTCTTTAACTCATTACTCATGGAAGCAAGCATGTAACACTTAGCTCTCATATCATGCTCCTTCCACTTGTCCAAAGTTTCATGTTCCTCTTGAGTGGCCTCTGGAGGTAAGGGACCAGGAACATTTGAATCTAGAACATATCCTATATGTTCAAGGTTCAGGACAAGTTTCAAATTTCTTAGCCAATCAGTGAGATTAAGTCCTGTCAACCTATTGCGATCAAGTATGCTTGCAAGGATATTGGATGGTGGTGGTTGTTCTGTGCTCATTATTATCAGAAAATTAACTGCAGAAAATAACTAGATTAATTAGTAAATGTATCATGTATTTAACCAAAATGATTATGGTCTTTTAATCAAATTGGTCCTCCCACTAACTTAGCGAATCCTACACTTCCAAAGTAGAAAACGAAAATCCTAGTTGGATGGATTTATAGTGGGTGATTGAATTCTTATAATTCTATTGATCATCCTCAGGTACATCCATTATTGGAATTACAATAAACTATAAGTGAGCAACTCCTTGCCCATCACATCTCATGTGAGGTTCAATCCTTTACCTAGCCCCTAATGCTCAAAATCTCAGGTACATCCATTATTGACTTATCTTGCATTAGTTAAGTTGATCCCATTGAGCCAGTAATTATGCAAATAATTTTAATGTCCTCAGGTACATCCAATATTGGCCACCAAACCATTTACATATTTACAACATCTCATGCTTAACAATTATTCTTAAGAAAATCTCTTTAAATTAATTGCATATTATGCAACTATTTAAAATTTCTTAAAATAATTCCCCCAATGGAGGGCCTATGTTATAATTACTTTAATTATAGCATTTCCAACTTAATCATTTGTTTGGAAGATTTTATGGTCATCGTAATTACTATTTAGGTCTCACTTTGCACATTATCCATTTAGCATGCATATATCATATAATTGCATACATTCCCATAAATCTCATGCATTCATGGATAAGCAGTAAATATGGTATGATCATGGACTTTCTAAGGGATTCAATTTTGAGCCACTAAGAATTGAATCAAAGCATTCCTAGGTGCATTTCATTCATTCATTTTACAAGAGTTGCTGAAGAAGTACATAATCAACACTTGATCTTGAATTCCTCCCACTGGTCCCACCAATGCTCTTGACCTCCTTGAACTTCTTGCAATCCAATATTACATAGTAATCCTTGGCATACCAAGGCGAATTTACAAGAACTTAAATAAATGAAATTACAACCCAAAAATTATTACAAACTTAATAATACATGCCCAAAATAAATTAAAATAAATAAATTAATTTACAATCCCAAAGAAACATAAAAGAAATAAATCCAATCACATTGGTCTTTTATAGTCCGTGATCATCCATCCTGCATATCACTATTTAACAATTAAATAAAACATACATACTTAAATTAAATTGAATATCTCATATTCAACTTAAAAATCCAGATTTGAATATGATTCAAATAAATTTAAAAATTCAGATTTGAATCTCATTCAAATTAATGTAAAAATTCATATTTGAATCACATTCAAACAACCTTAAAAATTCAGATTTGAATCACATTCAAACGTTTTTTAAAAAATCAGATTTGAATCACATTCAAACATTTTTTAAAAAATCAGATCTGAATATTATTCAATCAACTTTAAAAAATCAGATTTAAATATGATTCAAACAACTTTAAAAATTCAGATTTTAATCACATTCAAATAACTTTTAAAATTCAGATTTGAATCACATTCAAACAATTTTTAAAATTCTGATTTGAATCATAATTTAATTGTGTGATTAAAACTACTAATTAAACACTTTAATTAGTCAAAGTATAGGCCTTAGATCATACAACAATTGCAGAATTAAAAGCCAAATCTTGAACCACCCATAGAAGCCAAACCATGCACACCATTGATGGTGTTTTTCAAGCATGCCGCCAAACCTCCATTGCAACCAGCAATGGATAAATCATTTCATGATCATAACACACAATTAAATCATATAATCAACAATATAAATGGCAAATATAGTGGCTCTGATACCAATTGAAGGAACGGAAGCGTGAAAAACACAAGTTTATACCATTGAATTCAAAATTTTTTACCTAGGGTCACATGCATCATGCAAGATTTATTTTTATCTATTTGATTTCAATGATAAACAACATATTAAAACTCTTCAATATGTTTTTGGATCTGTATTTGCCATTTAAGATTTTTAAATTAATCAGATTAATTTTAGAACCCTAGATTAAATCAAGAACGATTACACTAACCTCTTGATGCACTGCAGCGTATCTATGCCTTTGAGATTCATCTTCAGGACACCAAATGCTGTCCCTCTAGCTTGTCCACACCAGGAACACCTATGGCAGCCCTTGAACAACTTCTAAAGCTTTTTCTATTAATTAGAAATTCAAGTTCTGCCTTTTAAGAGATTAGAGATGTAAACAGGACACTAGAAACAATTTCTAGTGTTCTTAATTCAAGAGATTGATGGCTAATCTCTTTGAATTGATGAGAGATGAAGAAGAATAGATGGAGAGCCTCAAAATGGCATGAAAAAGGAGGAGTGGCTGCTGGTTGTATTTTTCTTTTTCATAACAACACTTATATAGCTAGGTTAACACATTAAACCCTTGCTACATGTCACCCTTTGATTAGCTCTATGTTTAAGTGACCTAATCACATTGTGCCAAGTGTTAAACCTATATTTAATCTTGATTTTAATCATCTTACATGATTAAAAAAATATTTGGCAAGCTTATGTGTAATCCCATGTGTCACCATCTCATGGTGCCACGTGTCATACTGTGAAATGATCAAAATGCCCCTGTGTCTTAATTTTGAGTTCTCAACCCAAAATAATTATTTTTCTTCTTCTAATTAATTTATATCAAATATAAATTAATTAATTAATCTCTATTAATTAATTTCTCATTAATTAAATTCATATTTAAACACTTTAAATATAAATTTAACTTATACTATACATCCAATAATCTAGATTTGGTTTCAAGTCATGCTAGGGACTTTGCAATCTAATTGCAAACCAAACCTATTTAATTAATCAATTAAACTCTTTAATTAATTAATTAAATCATATTTAAATAGGTGATAACTTGTGTATGTGTGTGACTTACTAGGCTCATCACTAATTGGCAATGAAACATGATATCAACTCTTAATATCATCAGAACTCTTTCTTACCATAAATGATTTCTCTAAATCATTTTATGCAACTCATAGACCATGGTTAACACCTAGCATAGCATGCCATGGACACCCAATTAGTAATAAGGTTTACCTTAAATGAACCTATAATCGTATGTTACCATGCATTAGAATCTCTCTGTTACAAAATCCCAACTCAAGCTGGAGTCATGGTTTATGTCAAACCCCATTTGCTATGAATATTATGTTCTCTTTTAATTCCAATTCTTGATTAGAAAGATTTTCTCATCAGAAACTCTTTTCTGAATAAATCTATCTGTCCTGGCCAGGAACTTGAAACATCAAGAACAATTAAATGAACATAGGATTTTATCTCTATTTACTTAGAGGAACAGATTCCATCTTGATCAACACCTACCTCCATATATAAATAGTAGGAGCCAACACATGCCCATATACCCATACACAGTACAAGTATGAAAGCGGTATCAAACTCAAACTACCTATATGCAAGATAACTGTGCTATCTCAGGTCTAAAGATTATATGCACTGATATGATTTATAACAAAACATTGACAAGAGTAAACTCCATGTGCTTGTCATAAGTGTCACTGGTTTGGCCTACTTATCATTTATAAGTGCCTATCATGTTTGTTATATGGCATGAGACTCACCATTCCATCTTATTTATATCTCATATAAATAACTTGGTAACAAACATGAATACAATCTTTCTGGATAAGTCATGTCCTTATTATGAAGTATAATCGATTGTGAACCTATTTATGATACTTTGTACTAGAAATACTGTCACTCATATTCTTAACAACTTAAGAATAGAATTTCTAACAAAATATCAGTGGACCTTTTCTATTACACATAAATATATTATGTAAACAGAAAAGTGGAAATGCCTTTTATTAATAAAAATATGTACAAGATACATACTAAATGATATGCTTTAGGGCATACTACTAACACCCCCCCATTTCTCTGTCTCCTCTCCTCTCCTCCTGTCTCTTCTTCTTCTTCCCTTCTCCGGTGATCGACCGGCGACCTCCCAAGCGGCTCCTTACTCACCGGCGACGTCACCAGTGGTAGCAACAGCTTAGAATCCGGCCAACAGTAGAGAGAGAGAGAAAAAAAAAGGGTCCCAAACTTTGAATGCTCGTATCAGGCGATCCCGACGTTTGATTGGAGTGATTCCAGCAACTGTGGACTCCTAAGAGAGAGCTCTTTCAGATGAGACCAGTCTCGCGAAATTTGGTGGCCGTTTCCGGCATCGGCGAGGAGAGAGAAAATCAATTTTTTTTTACTTTCCGATGAGATTTCTGACAATCCAACCATTGGATCGACAATCCAAGACCACCTATGGACTCAGGAGGAGGAGAGGAACATTTTGGTGTAACCAGTTCCAACAGATGTCACCGACGACCGGCGGCCAGCCACCGTGTGCTGTGGTTCCGGCGTTGGCTCCGGCGAGCTTTGGAGATGATTCAACTTTTAGAGGCTTTCTCATAAATTTTTAGAATTTTTGAGGCAGATAAGTTTCAGGTAAGATTATTTTCATTATTTCTCAGTCTGTGGAGTATAAATGCAGTGTTTCTTAAACAGGAAAAATTGGAGAAAAATTCTAAGAAAAATATATGATGAAAGTAAAATTATTTGGAGATATTCTATGGTGTTTGTTGACTTTTTGAGTGATTGTAGAATATTTTTTGAAAAATATAGGTGGATTTTAGTTAGATTTTAGCATATGGGCATATAAGATTATCTAAAATTATGATATTTAAATTTTATATGATTGGTTAAAGCTTGAGAATAGAGGTTTAAATATGTGAATATTGAATTGGGTTGAAATATGTTAGCTGTTGAAAACTTATGGAATTGAGTAATATTCTCAAATAAAATATTCATGGGTGATTAGAAATTACAATTCCTTTTGCGATAGCTTTATAACTTTATTAAGGACAGTGGGGCAAAATTTTAGAATTTTTAGAACTTGTTTGAGTGTAGTTTTACAAAATATTAGTTATAGGGACTAAAACGTAAATTTTTAAGTTTATGACTATTGTCTGATTTGGAGGGCCCAGGAGGGGCCATATAATGTTGATGAGATGTGATTGTGGAAATTGAGAATTTAAAAGTGTTATTTGAATTTTTTTACAGGTTGGGTAGGTCCTAGGAATAGGGGAAACTCTGCCGAATTTTCGGCATAAATTAGTATTGCTGTAACACCCCTATTTGTATAGCCTGGTATATTTTACTTTTCCGATAACCGGTGTCGGTCTGGACAATTAAGGGGATTAGAACCATACTTAAGACAACTAGATAAACCATAAACACAAATAATTAGTAATGTCCAATTAGTTAAGTATAAACAAGAAAAACTGAACATAGGAAGTTAAACGAGCCGAGAGTCACAGCGATGAGTGACCGTTTCGGGAATGACTGCGAAGTCTATTTAAACTCAAATTCTGCGGTCCTTAGGACCCTTATAAACACAGTGGAAAAGAGAAAATCACGAAAAAGAATTGTTAACCCAGTCAAATAATTAGGTCAGGGAGCCGGAAGAAATATAGAATTAATTGCAAACCGAGATGAACCAGTGAGGGGCAATTTGGTTAATTGACCCCAAGAGCTGACTCCTAACCTAACTGTCAAATAAAATCGGAGAAAAAAAATTTTGGAATTGAGAATTAAATTAAAGAATAAATAGAAAAATAAATAGAAAAAAAAATGAAAAAGTCAAAAGGTGATGACATCATGCATGACCTCATGCATGATGCCATAAAAACAATACTTAATATATTTATTTAATTGGGATTTTTGGGTCTTCCATAAGGATAAAAACAAAACAAAAGGAAAGAAAAAAAAAAAGTAAAAAGCCTCATCTTCCTCACCATTTCCGTCTCTCTCTCACTCTCTCCCTTACTCTCACTTTACCTCCATGGAAGCTTATTTTTGAGCTTGAGGAAATTAAAATCCCAACATAGAAAATTTATTTACCATAATTAAACCTTGCTAACTCAAGTAGAAAAGAAGATTGGAGGATAAAAGAAAGAGGAAAAGTGAAGGAAAATCAAGCTTAGCAATTCAAGAAAATTTGATAAGTGAGGTTAGTACTTGTTTCCCTTTCTTTCCTTCTTTAAGCTTTGAAATTAAGTTGAGATGAGTGTAAATTGTATAAAAATTTAAAGAAAATGATAAGTTATGAAGGGACAAACAATTCAGCAGCCATGAGGGTTTGGGGAAAGTGAAATGTTTCACTTCAATAAATCATGCATGCAAGTCAATCTAAGTGAGTAGGTGTTAGTGCTACACTTTAAATTGCATGAATGGAACAAATATGTGAATTAGGGTTTTGAACATTAGGGTTTAGAGACCAAAAATGTTAGAAACTTATAAATGGTGTCTTTGACCTAATGTGAAGTGAGACATGGTCATTTGTGACCTAATTAAGTGTGTTAGAAGTGTTGGAATTAAAAGCCAATTCGGATTGAATAAGGTCATGTTGCTGCAGCAAGACCAAATCACCTTTGAGGGACCAAAAATGAAATTTTACAAGTCCAATTGGTATGGGACCAATTGGGAATAAAAATAGGCACTAAATGACACAATTTTCATTTAGGAAGCATGCCCAAAAAGTGACTAAAACCTAGTGAACAAATTGACCAAAGTTAGAAAATTGCAAGCTGCCCTGTATAAACTGACCAAATGAACAGTATTTGTTCATTTGGTCATAACTAGAGCTAGGCAGGTCAAAATGACCTGAAATTTTACCAGTGGTTAGATGAGATATAGACTTAAAACTTTCATGAAGAACACAAACCCAAATTATACAATTTACCCAATCAAATTATTGAGCAAAGTTGGATCACTGAATCTGCAGAATTGCAGATTTGCCATATGAAGAGTAAGTTTCAATGACTATAACTCTCTCTAGAAAACTCCGATTTAGGTGATTCTTGAACCGATGGAAACCTAAGACATAGTAGAACATTTTGTATGAAGAAAATTAGACCAAATTATGGACTTAAATTGATCAAATTATTAAACGAAATTGGATCAAAAATCTGCCAGAACTAAAATCTGCAGCATGAACAGTACACATGAATAGTAACTATATTTTGGCTATAACTTGAGCTACAAAACTCCAATTGGGGTTATTCAAAAAGGAGAATAAACTTAAGACAATGGGGAACATTTTGTATGAAGAAAGTTTTGCCAAATTCCAACAATAAAGTGACCAATGGAACAGTGCAACTTAGGACTCTAAAACTGAAATTTACCAAAATTGCCTAAAAGACTTAGAATTTGAGTAAACAACCAAAACCAAAAATTTTGGTGACCAAAATGTAGTATGTGGGTGAAGTTGGAATTCCCATACCTATTAAGCCTTAGAAAGTCAATAATTTGACTTGAATAGTGTAATAAATAGTAACCCCGAAACACAAAATTTCAAGAATGTCGAGTTTAGCACGTTTGAGCTAGGTAAAAGTGAAGTTAAATTTATTTTGGATTTATGTTAAGTTCTAGTACTGAAACATTGTGAAATTGTGTGTTTCAGTTGGAAAGAATACCGGGAAAGAACTCGAGGAACCGAGTCAAGGCCAAGAGGCGACTCGCTTGAGGTTTGTGCACAACTAACTCTTTTGTTATTTTTCAATTCCAAATTGATTTGAAATAATTTTATTGTATGATTTATGATTTTTGTTGTGTTGAGAATTTTAACTTATTGAATGAAATTGTATAATTTGAATATAAATTTTCTTATGCATTTAAGGATTTATTGCATTGTTTTGAGGATTGTAAATTTTAAGTTTGATGTGTTGCCAACCTTGAGCATGAATTTATGATGATTAAATATGCTGATGATTTGTAAACACTTTGTAAATAGAAATTGTTTTGAATATGATTTGAAACCACAGTTGACATGACAAAATATGTTGTGAATTCTCATTAGCTTGTTTAGTGAGATAACTCCTCCACTTGATGGGGCGAGTTTCTTCCTCTCTGGCTTGCCAGTTGGGGAATGATGTGAATGAGTACTCATATATACTAGCTAGTCTTTGTTTCTCCCTTTTAGCCTCGGTTATTGGGAGAATGTGAAATGTCGTGGTGTACAACACGGCATCTATGTGAATTTTGGGTCATGGGTTCGACTGTGTGTATTGTTGGCAACGCCCTTTAAATTATGCATGATTTGATAAATTGTGATTGAAATAAATAATTTGTCAGTGATTCAAAAATTTTTGTATTGTTTCGGAATTTAAAAGAAATGTAAATAAATAGTTACTATTTGATCAAAATATTATTCAAATGAATAATTTGCATGAATGAAAATGTTGATTTCTGAAGGTCATGGATTTTGAAGAATTTAGAAATTTTAAAATTCTATTTGTTATGAATTGTCAAACATAAATTGTATTAAGTTTTAAATTATTAGTTTGTGCACCACTGAGTTCACCACTCAGCGATAGCTTTGTATGCTGTCGCAGATATAGAGACTAGAGGAGCAGCAGATTGAGCTGCTGAGGACAGGGGAGTTACCTGCTAGAAGTTATCGGGTATAATTTATACCCTAACTGTAAATATTTCTTTTGATGTATATATTGCACATAAATGTATGGACATGTAAAAATGGGTCTTGAGCAGTTTGTATAAAATTTGTATAAAGTTGTAATAAATTTAGTTTGGATTTTCTTAATGAAAATTTCTAGTATGATAAATATAAATTATTTTGTCTCTAGTGAAATATGAGTGGAACTATTTTATTTAATCTGAATGATATGTATTGCTAGTATTTTGAGGATTATTGAATTTTGAACTTGAGAAATTGATTGAAATGATTGTGGAGTTGTTGAAATGAATTGGGTTTGATTGAGAATGTGAAGTAGTGGTTGAGAAAATTTTTAGAAGTGCTTTTTACAAGTATTTGAAGAACTGTTTTCTCAAAATACAGAGGGAACTCTGTCAAAATTTTTATAAAATTTGCGGAAAAAGAAAATGGGCTAAAATTTCCAACTAGATTTAATTTAACTAAATGTTTTAAGTACTTATTAGAAAATGCTCACCACTTGTCAAAAAAAAAATTGTTTTAAAATCCCTTGTAGGGTATTTAATGAGTTATTGGTAGGTGAAGTTCAGTAGTTCATTAGGTATTCTACGGGATCATGTTATACCTTACAGAGGGGTAAAGTGTGACATGTTTTAGTGGTATCAGAGCAAAATTTTTAAAGTATGTTTTAACTTAAGAATTTGTGTCTTTCATTGTTAAGTACAACTGCTCAAAGTCCATATTTGTTACATACAGTACATTTACATCATAAATATGAACTAACGGGGAGAAATCTCCTTGTGTTGGGTGTACAGGAAATAGAAAAAAATTCCTATGAATAGATATGGATAAGAGGGATAAAATTTTAGAGCAGTCTGATACAGTTAACGTACAAAGAGAGGCCCTAGTTTCACAGAGCGTTGGAGGTCCAACTGCACCAATCCCTCCTATACAAATTACTGCACAAACAGCCCAGCAGATGGCCATGTTCTTTCAGCAAATGGCTGATAATCTGTCAGCCCAGGCCCTAGTACAAACCCAACCCCCTCAAAAACAGCATGAAAAAGAGAAAAGTGGGAAATCTATTGGTCAAAGTTTGAGTAGTAATTTGGGAAAGAGAAAAGATTTTGAGGGACCCCGAGCTCTCAAGTATGACAGAGGCAGATCTTCAGGGCAGAAGCAATCAAGAACCATTCGTCAAAGAATCAGAAGTTCCTACCCTACCCGTCTCTGTGACGTTTGTGGGAAATTACACGAAGTTATATGCCATAGGGTCACTGGAGCCTGCTTCAATTATGGTGGAATTGGACATTTAGCCCGAGATTGTACTAGCGCACGTCGAGTTATGCCACATACTACACCAAAGGAATCAGTCTGAGGTTCTAATTTTAGAGACTCATTAATAGTCAGTAGGGGCAGAGGCAGAAGTAGAGACAACACTTCAGGTAATCCTCGCACAATGGACCAACCCGAGTAGAGGAATACACTAGAAAGAGGGAACGCCGTGCATCGAGGGGAAGAAGCAGAGACTTCAGATGTAGTTGCCGGTATGTTCTTAACTTATGAAAGGAATAATTATGTACTATTTGATTCCGGCTCTACTTGTTTATATGCTAATGCTAAAATTATATATTCTACTGCTATTCCCTTGCATGGAGATAAATTTTAATGTGTTAGTAATTAGTCTTTTAGGATAAGAATTGTGATAATAAGCATGATTAGAATTAATTTTGGAAAAGTTTCTAGTGAGAGACATCTCCTAGACTATGATAAATTATAAAGTTAATTAGTAAGCCTAATTAGGTAAGGCAAGAGGACCTAAAAGTAAGTTGTAGTAATATATCTGCCCTAGATGGAAGTAAAGGTATTACTGTTGATAGATGTCAGTAAGTACCATATTCAAAATAAGTTTAAGATATTAGTGGATTTGAAAAAAAATAAAATATAAGGAAGTTTGCTCTATTAGGATGTATCGTAGTAACTATGCAATATTCTTGATGTTTGTGCTGTAAGCTGCAGATTACAGTATTGACTTGAGATTTATTGTGTAGAGCTACGTATTACTCATAGTACATAAGGATAAGAATAGTTATAAATGATTTTCGCTTTGGTACAAATATACCAGAATAGAGTTTTATTACTAGAACTGAGTTTGAAAATCCTAATTCGGGATTTAAAATTCTATAATTAGAATATCAAAATATCATGGTTGCAAGGTAGTGAGAGTTAAAGACTCCGTTACCCTAGCATGAATTACAGTACACCAAGAATTATTATAGGACTAGAGATTTTAGCATGGTAAAAATTTAAAAATAACACCTATAGGGCTAAGTCATCTAGTCTCCGATATGGAGTTTATAGTTGTTCTGGTATTGCAATGGATCTTTTGCTCAAAGTTTAGTAAGGAACAGTATTCTATTTGTGTAACGGTAAGACACAAAATATAATTTTGTTTTCCTAGAAGAGACAGGATGCTATGGATGACAATTATAACTTATAAAACAGTTAAGAAATGATATTCTCACGATACTTGATAATTCGATAGGAACTAGTTGGCCAGGTATTCTTTAGGAAGAGCACAATTTTATTGTGCGGATCATAAGAATTAGATTAGAATTCAAGCGGAACTTTTGAATAGCATGGGAAACAGGAGAGTCCGGTAGACTTCCTTCTTAAGATTAAAGAATTGTTTATGGTTAAAAAAAAAAGGGGTAATGATCACAAATCAGCAGAAAATAAGCTATAGAATATTGATAGATAAAAGAGTTGTGGAAGTAAAAATTAGAATAGTTAGTGCGAATGTAATAAAGAAACATTATGAATATTAGTTAAAGTGTTGACTAGAATGGTCAGAGGACCAAATCAAGTAATATTGAAGTATAGTGGATTTATTAGGGATGATAAGAGGTACTAAATTACGACTCGACAGCCAAGTTAAGGAAGAAGATAAGATTGAGGAATAAAATAATTAAAGTTAAGTTGTGGAATGAAAAGAAACAAATAGAACAGTAAGAAATGAGAAAAACACTAGATGAGAATTTGCCACCAGGGCAAACGACTTACTTAAGACGCGTAATGATATCCCGAACTATTTTATCAAGAAGGAAATAAGTTAAACAAAAGCAAACAAGATAGTGCAAAATGGCACATAGGCCTTGGTCAGAAATGGAGATAGTAAGATAGTGGTTATGGACCTATGGCCAAGAAAGAGATGAACAGTTTATATATGATCAACAGGGTCATATAAAAAAAAAAAAGACTATAAAGAAAAATAATTGTTAAAACAACAACAAGAAAAGACTAAAATATTCTAAACTAAACTGAAGGTTACATCAAATGATCAAGAGATTTGATAAGAAAAGAGTAAAACTAAGTTCTCCCCCATAGGATCATACGAGGTCCTAGAAAGAGTGGATCCACTAGCACACAGATTTGCTTACCTTTAAAATTGAAATGAAATTGAATCTAACTTATGACAGAAGCTCATAAGAAACTTGGCACACGAGGTAAGCAATTGATGAGTAAATAGTGTTGGTTAAAGTGCTATAGACCATTATTCCGATTATGAAGCTACACAGAAATGTGAGAAAAACACGAGAAAACAATATGTATGACTATTTGAGGACAGATAGTGAACACAATTTCGAGGATGAAATTATTTTAAGGGAGGGAGAATTGCAACACCCCTATTTGTATAGCCTGGTATATTTCACTGTTCCGGTGACCGGTGTCGGTCCGGACAATTAAGGCAATTAGAACCATACTTAAGACAACTAGATAAACCATAAATACAAATAATTAGTAATATCCAATTAGTTAAGTATAAACAAGAAAAACTGAACATGGGAAGTTAAACGAGCCGAGACTCACAGCGATGAGTGACCATCTCGGGAACGACTGCGAAGTCGATTTAAACTCAAATTTCGAACTGTAAAATGTGACGCTGTAGTCCTTAGGACCCTTATAAACACAGTGGAAAAGAGAAAATTATGAAAAAGAATTGTTAAGCCAGTCAAATAATTAGGTCAGGGAGCCGGAAGAAATATAGAATTAATTGCAAACTGGGATGAACCGGCGAGGGGCAATTTGGTCAATTGACCCCGAGAGCTGACTCCTGACATAATTGTCAAATAAAATCGGAGAAAAGAAAATTTTGGAATCGAGAATTAAATTAAAGAACTAATAGAAAAATAAATAGAAAAAAAAAAGAAAATGGAAAAGTCAAAAGGTGATGACATCATGCATGACCTCATGCATGATGCCATAAAAATAATACTTAATATATTTATTTAATTGGGATTTTTGGGTCTTCCATAAGGATAAAAACAAAACAAAAGGAAAGAAAAAAAAAAATAAAAAGCCTCATCTTCCTCACCATTTCTGTCTCTCTCTCACTCTCTCCCTTACTCTCACTTTACCTCCATGGAAGGTTATTTTTGAGCTTGAAGAAATTAAAATCCCACCATAGAATATTTATTTACCATAATTAAACCTTGCTAACTCAAGTAGAAAAGAAGATTGGAGGATAAAAGAAAGAAGAAAAGTGAAGGAAAATCAAGCTTGGCAATTCAAGAAAATTTGACAAGTGAGGTTAGTACTTGTTTCCCTTTCTTTCCTTCTTTAAGCTTTAAAATTAAGTTGAGATGAGTGTAAATTGTATGAAAATTTAAAGAAAATGATAAGTTATGAAGGGACAAACAATTCAGCAGCCATGAGGGTTTGGGGAAAGTGATATGTTTCACTTCAATAAATCATGCATGCAAGTCAATCTAAGTGAGTAGGTGTTAGTGCTACACTTTAAATTGCATGAATGGAATAAATATGTGAATTAGGGTTTTGAACATTAGGGTTTAGAGATAAAAAATGTGAGAAACTTGTAAATAGTGTCTTTGACCTAATGTGAAGTGAGAAATGGTCATTTGTGACCTAATTAAGTGTGTTAGAAGTGTTGGAATTAAAAGCCAATTCGGATTGAATAAGGTCATGTTGCTGCAGCAAGACCAAATCACCTTTGAGGGACCAAAAATGAAATTTTACAAGTCCAATTGGTATGGGACCAATTGGGAATGAAAATAGGCACTAAATGACACAATTTTCATTTAGGAAGTATGCCCAAAAAGTGACTAAAACCTAGTGAACAAATTGACCAAAGTTGTAAAATTGCAGGCTGCCCTGTATAAACTGACCAAATGAACAGTGTTTGTTCATTTGGTCATAACTCGAGTTAGGCAGGTCAAATGAACTAAAATTTTACCAGTTGTTAGATGAGATATAGACCTAAAACTTTCATAAAGAACACAAACCCAAATTATGCCATTAACGCAATCAAATTATTGAGCAAAATTGGATCACTGAATCTGCAGAACTGCAGATTTGCCATATGAACAGTAAGGTTTCAATGGCTATAACTCTCTCTAGAAAACTCCGATTTAGGTGATTCTTGAACCGATGGAAACCTAAGACATAGTAGAACATTTCGTATGAAGAAAATTAGACCAAATTATGGACTTAACTTGATCAAATTACTGAACAAAATTGGATCAAAAATCTGTCAGAACTAAAATCTGCAGCATGAATAGTACACGTGAACAGTAACTGTATTTTGGCTATAACTTAAGCTACAGAACTCCAATTGGGGTGATTCAAAAAGGAGAATAAACTTAAGACAATGGGGAACATTTTGTATGAAGAAAGTTTTGCCAAATTCCAACAATAAAGTGACCAATGGAGTAGTGCAACTTAGGACTCCAAAACTGAAATTTACCAAATTTGCCTAAAAGACTTAAAATTTAAGTAAACAACCAAAACCAACAAGTTTGGTGACCAAAATGTGGTATGTGGGTGAAGTTGGAATTCCCATACCTATTAAACCTTAGAAAGTCAACAATTTGACTTGAATAGTGTAATGAATAGTAACCCCAAAACACAAAATTTCAAGAACGTCGAGTTTAGCACGTTAGAGCTAGGTAAAAGTGAAGCTAAATTTATTTTGGATTTATGTTAAGTTCTAGTACTGAAACATTGTAAAATTGTGTGTTTCAGTTGGAAAGAATACCGGGAAAGAACCCAAGGAACCGAGTCAAGGCTAAGAGGAGACTCGCTTGAGGTTTGTGCACAACTAACTCTTTTGTTATTTTTCAATTCCAAATTGATTTGAAATAAATTTATTGTATGATTTATGATTTTTGTTGTGTTGAGAATTTTAACTTATTAAATGAAATTATATAATTTGAATATAAATTTTCTTATGCATTTAAGGATTTATTGCATTGTTTTGAGGATTGTAAATTATAAGTTTGATGTGTTGCCAACCTTGAGTATGAATTTATGATGATTAAATATGCTGATGATTTGTAAACACTTTGTAAATAGAAATTGTTTTGAATATGATTTGAAACCACAGTTGACATGACAAAATATGTTGTGAATTCTCATTAGCTTGTCTAGTGAGATAACTCCTTCACTTGATGGGGCGAGTTTCTTCCTCTCTGGCTTGCCAGTTGGGGAATGATGTGAATGAGTACTCATATATACTAGCTAGTCTTTGTTTCTCCCTTTTAGCCTCGGTTATTAGGAGAATGTGAAATTCCATGGTGTACAACACGGCATCTATTCGAATTTTGGGTCATGGGTTCGACTGTGTGTATTGTTGGCAACGCCCTTTAAATTATGCATGATTTGATAAATTGTGATTGAAATAAATAATTTGGCAGTGATTCAAAAATTTTTGTATTATTTCGGAATTTAAAAGAAATGTAAATAAATAGTTACTATTTGATTAAAATGTTATTCAAATGAATAATTTGCATGAATGATAATGTTGATTTCTGAAGGTCATGGATTTTGAAGAATTTAGAAATTTTAAAATTCTATTTGTTATGAATTGTCAAGCATAATTTGTATTAAGTTTTAAATTATTAGTTTGTGCACCACTGAGTTCACCACTCAGCGATAGCTTTGTATGTTGTCACAGATATAGAGACTAGATGAGCAGCAGATTGAGCTGCTGAGGACAGGGGAGCTACCTGCTAGAAGTTATCGAGTATAATTTATACCCTGACTGTAAATATTCATTTTGATGTATGTATTGCACGTAATTGTATGGACTTGTAAAATCGGTCTTGAGCAGTTTGTACAAAGTTTGTATAAAGTTATAATAAATTTAGTTTGGATTTTCTTCATGTAAATTTCTAGTATGATGAATATAAATTGTTTTGTCTCTAATGAAATATGAGTGGAACTATTTTATTTAATCTGAATGAAATATATTGCTAGTATTTTGAGGATTATTGAATTTTGAACTTGAGAAATTGATTGAAATGATTGTGGAGTTGTTGAAATGGATTGAGTTTGATTGTGAAATTGAAGTGGTTGTTGAGAAAAATTTTTAGAAGTGCTTTTTACAAGTATTTGAAGAACTGGTTTCTCAAAATATAGACAGAACTCTGTCAAAATTTTTATAAAATTTGCAAAAAACTAAAATGGACAAAAAATATTAATTAGATTTACTTTTAATCAAATGTTTTAAATACCTATTAGAGAATGCTCACCACTTGTCAAAAGTAATAAAATTGTTTTAAAATCCCTTGTAGGGTACTTAATGAGTTATCGGTAGGTGAAGTTCGGTAGTTCATTAGGTATTCTACGGGATCATGTTATGCCTTGTAGAGGGGTAAGGTGTGACAATTGCCTCTTTAAATTTATTTTTATTTGAATTGGCACTGATAAATTCACAATAAAATTATATAGGTGATCAGGGTCAACCATCTTCCTTCACCCAACCTCTACCGTCATCTCTGGTGTACTGTGAGTAAAATATTAATTTTAATTATAATTTCGATATTATTATATATTCAAGCATGCCCATGCATCACTTATAAATATGTATCTATGTAGTTAAACACTAGGCACGTTTTATATTGCATTCATAATTGATGAAGTGCCATGAATGTTGTTTTTAATAATTTGGAGTAGTGTGTGTGGGTTGGCATCCGTGTGGTATGGTATTGGATATGGACAGGACGGGTAGACACGGCTTGAGAGACACTCGTTGGGACATGATCCTTTATGGATAAGTCGGGGTAGACACAGCTTGAGAGACACTCGCTGAGACCCCACTTTTGGTTTATTAAGCAAAAGTCCAGCTTGAAAGACACTCGCTGGTAGAGGTTGGATTAAGAGAGCTGTATAGGGGATCAGCTCCCATATATGTACTGTTTGCACATTTTTGAGTGTGTGAGTGCTCCAAATTGCCTTTTTGCTGTTATGAGGTGATATGCATGAAAATTTTGATAGTATTGCATTCCACTCTTTAGGATGCATTAGCTTTAGATACCTATAAAAATTGTACTTAAAATTGATATTTTACTCTCTGAGTCGAACGCTCACTCCTGTTCACCATATTTTTCCAGGCTACAGGAGGAGACCTTTTTCAGAATAACCTGTTTCTTTCCTCGCAGGTTATGAAAAAATTACTTAACTGTATTATTATTATTATTATCTAAATTTGTAATTTAGAACTCCGCATATACTAGTAGTAGCATTATGTTAGGGATTGCATGAATTTAAGTTTTTATATTAACGAATGAAAAATTTTTATGAGTTTTAAATAGTTTGTAAATAATGTAATAGGGTTGAGCTGGGCTCCCCTAATTTTAGTTTCTGATAATTACTGGGTTAAGTTGGCCCGAAATAAAATTATAACAATTTAATTTAAATTATTTTATATGCATATTGGGCCTAAATTGTGGGCCTAGTCATGGTTTAAGTACAATAAGGCTTACTACGGGCCTCGGAGGCTTTATGCTGGCCCAGGTCCTAGTGCCGGTCCGACCCATAGGTTGGATCGTGACAAAGTTTGTATCAGAGCTTAGGCTTTAGATTCATGGATAAATGTGCACCTAGAGTTGTCACATGCGTAGTATATGATCCTATTTTGTCTTTTTTTGTAACTTCTTATTTCTAGCTTGTGCGTTATACCCCGGGTAATATAAGAGTGCTTTAGTTAGTATCTTGATTTTTGTGGAGTACATAGAGATGTGAAATAGATTTAGTCGATGTGTTTAGGTCTGTCATGGAAATACATACTCCAAGAAATGCTATGTTCCTATCAGTATGGGTCTAAGTATTGTGCTTATCTGATGCTAGGCACGAGTACATAAAGGTGAGTTTTGATGGTATAGTTGCCCTAGATCAGGGTGAGGATACCACTGTTGACAGCCGTCAGTGAATGACCTAGTCAGAGTAAGTTTATGATATCAGTAGATTCAAGAGAGATAAGAGATTAGGAGACCTAATCTGTCAGGACGTATCGTAGTAACTATACAATGTTCTCGATGTATGCTCTGTAAGTTGCAGATTATATTACCGACATGAGATTATTGTGTAGAGCTACGTGCATCCCTGTGGTGCTTCATAATGAGGGTTTTTGGCGGATGGCTTCTATTTTGGTACAGTTATGCTAGAACAAAGTTCTATATCTGTAAAGGACTTGGGAACTCCTGGTTAGGGGTTTAGAGTTAGAATATTGAAAGGTCATCGTTGGGTGATAACTAGAGTCAGTGACTCGGTTAACCTAGCATGAGTTAGAGTTACATCAAGAGTTGCCATCAGACTAGAGGCTGCAGATTAGTTGCGAAGTAAAGGTGACATATATAAAGTGAGACCATCTAGTCTTCGGTATGGAATTTTGGATGGTTTTTACAGTACGACAGATGTTTTGCTTAGAGCTTAGTGAGAATAGTATACCTTGGGTGTATCAGCAAGGTGTAAAGTACAACTCTACTACCTAGAGAAGGTCGAAACTATGAATTGATGATTTACAGAGCTATGATATGATAAGAGAGTCATTAATTTGACATGTTTTTGGCAAGGTGGTAAATGTAGCACCTTTGTTGCAGTAATTTAGGGTATAGTCCTATCTTTTCAGAAGGGATCGAAGGTTACTACTAATAATGATGACTTATGAAATAGTGTCCCAGATGGGACTGTAACATGAGATAGAGAGTTGTTATCTCAAGTGTTCTGGAGAGGGTACAAGTTCCATGTAGGAATCATAAGATGTAAGATCAAGATCTATGTAAGCCTTTAAATTAAGTGACGGGTTTGGATACCTAGTATTTTAAGTTTCAGCTAATTAAATGGATATGAAAAATTAGAGTTGCTACAAATCCCCTCCCTAAGGTAGTAGGGGGTACTATGTAGTCTAAAAGGGTAAGAACAGAGATCACGCAGGAGAAGTATGACTGTTATTCCCTAGGTTCATCCTTAGCTTCTTAATGCTTAAGACAAAAGTATACTCAAAATAAAGTAAAAGAAATAGGACAAAAGTTAGAATCGATAAATCATAGAATAGGTATATATATATATATATATATAAATGGAGTGCGGTTCAAATGCAGTAGGAGAGATAGCCTGAACGCCAGTAGAAGTTTAGCTAGGGTAGTTAGAAGATCAATTCTGAGTAACATTGAGATATAGATGACGTGATAGGGATAGTGTAAAGGTATAAGTTTCTGACATGACAATGTCACACCCTACTCCTCGTAAGATGTAACATGCTCCCGTAATTCACCTAATGAATTACTGTACTGCGCCTACCGGTAACCCATTAAATATACTACAAGGGATTTTAAAACAATTTTCGTTCATTTTTAAATTGGTGGGTAATTTTTTTTTTCAGATATTAAAAACCTTTATTTAAAGTCCAAACATAAATTAAATTTTTAGATATTTAAAATCTCCGCAATTTTTACAAAAATTTCAGTAGAGTGCTGTCTGTATTTTGAGAAAACAGTTCTTCAAAACCTGAAAATAAAGACACTCCCAATATATTTCTCAATCACAACTCCATTATTCAATCACATTTCACAAATCAGCACAAGCAACTCAATACACCGTTTAAATTAAATCAAATATTGAAACATCTCATTAAGGTAACAAAATTAATATTTACATTCATGGAATCATTAAAAATTTAGTAGTGCAAAACTTTATAAATACATAAAATCTCAAGATAACCTTACAATAATTTGTATTTGATTACAATCCAAAAATATATTACAAAAGAGTTTGTACAACTGCTCAAAGGAAATTTCATACATATAATTACAGAATTACATCAAAATCTAAAGTACAAGGGTATACCTATGATATACCCGAAGATAGATAGTCTCACTATGTCTTTTAGTAATCTTGCTCAGCTGCTTTATATTTTCTTTTACCTGCGACAGCATACAAAGCTATCGCTGAGTGGTGAACTCAGTGGTGCACAAATTAATAATTTAAAACTTAATACAAGTTATGCTTGACAATTCATAACAAATAAAAATTTAAAATTTCTAAATTCTTCAAAATTCATAACATTCAGAAATCAATATTTTCATTCATGCAAATTATTCATTTGAATAACATTTTGATCAAATAGTAATTATTTATCTACATTTCTTTTAAATCTCGAAAAATACAAAAATATTTTGAATCACTGACAAATTATTTATTTTAATCACAATTTACCAAACTATGCATAATTTAAAGGGCGTTGCTAACAATTCACACAGTTGAACCCATCACCCAAAATTCAAATACATGCCGTGTTGTACACCACGACATTTCAAACTCTCCCAATAACCAAGGCTAAAAGGGAGGAACAAAGACTAGCTAGTATATATGAGTACTCATTCAAACTCTTTCCCAACTGGCAAGCCAGAGAGGAAGGAACTCACCCCATCTAGTGGAGGAGATATCTCACTAGACAAGCTAATGAGAATTCACAAAATATATTGCCATGTCAACTGTGGTTTCAAATCATATTTAAAACAATTTCTATCTACCAAATGTTTACAAACTATTAACATATCGAATCATCATAAATTCATGCTCAAGGTTGGCAACACATCAAACTTAAAATTTACAATCCTCAAAACCATGCAATAAATCCTTAAATGCATAAGAAAATTTATATTTAAATTATACAATTTCATTCAATAAGTTAAAATTCTCAACACAACAAAATCATAAGTCATAAAATAAACTTGTTCGAATCAATTTAGAAGTGAAAAGTAACAAAATAGTTAGTTGTGCACAAACCTTATACGAGTCGCCTCTTGGCCTTGACTCGATGTCTCGGGTTCTTTTCCAGTATTCTTTTCCACTGAAACACACAGTTTCACAGTGTTTCAGTATCACAATTTATCATAACTCTAAAAATAAATTCAAATCTACTTATACCTAGCTTTAATATGTTAAACTTGACGTTCTTTAAAATTTGTATTTCGAGGTTACTATTCATGATACTATTTAAGTCAATTTGTTGACTTTCTAATGCCTAATAGGTATGAAAATTCTAATTTCACCCACATACCACATTTTGGTTACCTAATTTGTTGGTTTTGGTTCTTTTCTCAAATTTTAAGTCTTTTAGGCAAAATTTCAAAATTTCAGTTTTGGTGTCCTATTTTGCACTGTTTCATTGGTCATGTTGCTGTTAGAATTTGGCTAGGTTTTCTTCATAGAAGCTGTTCCTTATTGTCTTAGCTTTATTTCCCTTTTTGAATCACTCCATTTGGAGTTTTGTAGCTCAAGTTATAGCCATTTGAACATGGCTGGCCGGATTGGTCTAACCCAGATTTTCTGGGCAACTAATTTGGTTCTGATAGTTTTAGGTCACTAAATTTGGGTGGCTGAATGACTTAGTTAAGGGCAGAATTTGGATTTGTGTTCTTCATGAAAGTTGTAGTAATATGTCATACCTTTCTAATGCCATAAAAATCAGGTCATTTGGACCTACCTTGCCCAAGTTATGGCCAAATGAACAGATTGGTCATTTTTTTACAAGGCAGTGTGCCCAATTCTAGATTTGGCCAATTTGTTCACTAAGTTTTGGTCACTTTTTGGGCATGATTCCTAAATGAAAAATGTCCCATTTTGTGTCTAGTTTCATTCCCAATTGGCCTCACACCAATTGGGTTGGTAAATTTTCAGTTTTGGTCCCTGAAAGGGACCTTGGTCACGCTACCTGCAGAATGACCATAAGCAATCCGAATTTAAACCTAATTCTAACACTTCCTACACACCACAATTGGTCATACATGACCATTTTTCAACTCAAGCAAGGTCAAATAAATCATTTGGCTAATTCTGACATTTTTCCTCCTAAAACCCTAGGTGCCAAAATCCTAATTTTCATGCTTAGCTCAATTCATGCAATTTAAACATACAAATCACCTATACAACATTAATTCACCAAGATCTCATGTTTAACCTAACTAAACACCATCAAACTCTAGGGTACTATGGCTACTAAAATTTCAATTTGATAATTCATACATGTTTCTTCAAGTTTTCTCATACCATTTCCACTCAATCCAACTCAATTCAAAAGCTAAAGGACTAACTTAAGGTTAATTAACACTTACCTTAAGTGAGCAGAATTTATATCTCCAATTCTTAAACCTTTGCTTGATTTCTTTACTCCCAATCTACTTTTCAAAGCTCAAACACAAATTTTAACTAAGGAATTTACAATTTTTATGGTTGAATTTAGGGTTTCTTCAAGCTCAAAATGAGCTTTAAGATCCTAGAAAATGAGTAGGGCCTAAAAGAGGACACGAGCCTTGTATCATATGCAGGCTTATCAGAGGAAGGTGAAGCAAAGAAAGATCAAAGAGGGAGACATAGTTTTGAAACAAGCTCGGCCCGTCCCTTTTGATTTAAGAGGAAAGTTTAACCCAAGCTAGGATGGTCCATACATAGTCAAAAAGATCTTGCTACTGTAAGAATATCAGACCTGGATGGGAATGAATTTCAAGAACTAGTCAATTTAGACAGGCTCAAATGGTATTTTGTGTGAGATAGGCCCGCTAGGCTGAAAACCTGCAAAAGGCGGTCTAGGCAAAAGTAAGGGTCAAAGAAAAAAGAACGAAAAAAAAAAAAGAAAAAGAAAAAAAAAAGAGAAAAGAAAAGAAAAAATGCTAAATCGAAAACCTGCAAAAGGCAGTCTAGGCAAAAGGAGAGATGAGAGAAGATCTGGATGGAAAACCTTAAAAGGCCATTCGGCAGGTTATGAAGCTTATTTCTAACTTTGGAAGGTTAGAAATTTAGCAAAACTAAATGTAAGAGGGAGTAATGGTGTACCTGAATAAATAAAGAAGTTTTTATTGCATTAACCAGGAATAGGTTTTATTTAATTATGATTGTGAATGTTTGTGTCTTGAGGGATACATCAAAAGATTAAGTAATTGAACTGCATTGTTTTGATTTAACCTATTGTCTTGTGAGCATGATAGAATAGGTGCTTGATATGAATATCCTGGTGATTGTCTAATTTCAAAAAAAAAAAAAAAAGAGAAAAAGAACAAGAAAAAGAAAAGAAAAAAGAGAGCTCGCTAAGTGGAAAACCCGAAAGGGCCGCTTAGGCAAAAGTTAGAGCAAGCCCGCTGAAATGAAAACTCGAAAGAGCATTTCAGGCAAAAGTTAGGGCACAAAGAATTGAGTTCATGGAAGAGAAAGGAGTCAAGGCAGAAAAAGTTTTGAAATAGCTGTAGAATAATGAAGCATGGGGGAGAGAAGAAAAAGAAAAATCAGAGGGAAATTGTATTGTGACCTTGAGGAAGTCTTTTTTGGTGAATAATTCTTCTAAAAAATTTTGAGGTTATAAGAAAGTTTTTGCAAAAAGAGGTCCCCCAAAGGACTAAGTTTTTTTTTTTAAATCTCTAGTAAAATCAGCATGCCCATGATAGGAAGTAGCATACAGGAAGCATAAAAATCAGAGAAAATTTTGAGACCCAGTCATCCCAATTTTTTCAAATCATGAATTAGATATTTTTTTGGTAAGTCCTTAGACGTTGTTTAGGGTGCACGACATAGTTGTGTAAGGCATAGAAGAACATGCATCAACATGTCACCTGTAGGTGTGTAAGGCATAGAATAACATACATCACCACAGTTTCAAGTGTTGAACTACGAGAGGGTCTAATTCTTCCTCAGGATAGCGAGGAGGATACGTAGGTAGTTTAGGATCATGGTCCTAAATATGAACCCATAATATTTCATGACAGATATTTTTTGGTAAGTCCTTAGACGTTGTTTAGGGCACATGGCATAGTTGTGTAAGGCGTAGAAGAACACGCATCAACATGTCACCTGTAGGTGTGTCAGGCGTAGAAGAACATGCATCACCACAGTTTCAAGTATCGAACTACGAGTGGGTCTGATTCTTCCTCAGGATAGCAAGGGGGATACGTAGGTAGTTTAGGAGTGCGGTCCTAAATACGAATCCACAACATTTCAAATCATAGAGTTGCCATTATCATGAGACTGTAGCTAGTCTCATGATGCACAGTGTATTGACAAAGCAAGATGCATTCGATTTTCACATGACATAGTTATCACTGTTATGAGACCGTAGCTAGTCTCATAACGCAGAGTGTATCGACAGAGCAAGATGCACTCAATTTTCACATGACACAGTTATCATTGTTATGAGACCGTAGCTAGTCTCATATCGCAGAGTGTATCGACAGAGCAAGATACACTCATTTTTCACATGACACAGTTATTACTGTTATGAGACCGTAGCTAGTCTCATAACATAGAGTATGTCAACCGAGCAAGATATACTTGATCCTCATAGCCAATGTTTCATAGTTATTAGAAATTTGAGTTTCACTTTGACGAAACTTGAGCAATGCTTTAGCATTGATTTCAACTTTCGCCAAAGTGGGGCGCAAACTGTTGACCCTTATTTTGTGATGAGTATGTGCATTGAGGCCGTGGGAAACCCGATGATGAAAAATTATATGACTGTAAGATGTAATTGGAGGCATGGAGCTGAATTATTAATTCCGTGGCATGATCTTGAAAAAAATAAAAATGAAAATAAAATTTTGGGGAAATTAATTTAATTAAATTTAAATAAAATTTTATTTTGTTTAAATTTAATATGGGTAGTTCTTAAATGGATCTAATTAAGTTTAATTGGGCTCTATGGGCCTAAGAAAGCCTAGTTATAAATTTTAAATGGGACCCATTTAATTATTTTCTAAAAATTAAAATAACAAAATATCTCTCTCCTCCTTTACCCCACTCTCTTCCTCACTCCCTATTGGTGCCTTCCATTTTTTCCTGTCTTCCTATTGGTTGAAACACCTCACCCAT
The DNA here is from genome assembly GCF_030052815.1 of Hevea brasiliensis. NCBI lineage: Eukaryota > Viridiplantae > Streptophyta > Magnoliopsida > Malpighiales > Euphorbiaceae > Hevea > Hevea brasiliensis. Next base: position 10,118,072 of record NC_079495.1, read on the forward strand.
ATCCCAGTCTTATTCGAATTCTGCAATCGCAGTTGTTTAAGTCATCTAAACTTTATCACCCTAAGACTCCAAATCCTACCACACCTCTTCCTCATTACCTATTGGTGCCTTCCATTTTTTCCTGTCTTCCTATTGGTTGAAACACCTCACCCATATCCCAGTCTTATTCGAATTCTGCAATTGTAGTTGTTTAAGTCATCTAAACTTTATCATCCTAAGACTCCAAATCCTACCACACCTCTTCCTCATTCCCTATTGGTGCCTTCCATTTTTTTCCTGTCTTCCTATTGGTTGAAACACCTCACCCATATCCCATTCTTATTCAAATTCTGCAATTGTAGTTGTTTAAGTCATCTAAACTTTATCATCCTAAGACTCCAAACCCTATCACACCTCTCTCCCAAAACCCTATAAATACCCTACTAGAGAAGAGAAGAAGGGGAGGATGGGAGGAAAGAGTAAGAGAAAATTCAGAGCTATAGAAAATTTAGAGATATTTAAGATTCTTTGAGTTCTTCCTTATTTTTTCTTTACTTCAAGAAAATTTTCATACAAGATTTTTGGAAGGTCAGTTTTTATTATTTTCTTTTCAAGATCTATGCCACACAATATTTTAATTCTATGCTCTTTGTCTTCAATTTATTTTATATGTTCATATAGATCATGTAATCATATTTAATTTGAGGGGATACACAACTCTGCACATGTTTAGTTTCTGTCTCTCGTACTTTTATTATTTTTCTTTATTTTCTTTATTTTTTATTACAAACAAAATTGGTAAGTAGCCCTAAGGTAAGTACCAAAGAGGGCATTCTTGTGGAGCTTATATGGAGCTAAACGGGAGTAAGCCAGGGATATCATTGCCATACTAGAAGAGAAGACCCTTTTTTAAGGGTAGCTTGCCCCAATGGCAACTGCATTTACCAACAGGTAAGTAACTCTAAACTTATCGAATAACCATTGGCATTAAATTGTAGTAATAATAGAACTTTTATTTGGTAAATTAAAATTAACCTTGTTTTTAATTTAACTGACTTTTGCATGTAATTAATTTAAATAAATACTTTGTAAATTAAAATTAATCTTGTTTGTAAATTAAACTAACAATGGCATGTAAATAAATTTAATTTAATATTTGGTAATTGTAAAATAAATTTTCATGTTAGAAATCTTTATTAGGTTGTGATTGTTTGGGCCTTATGTGATATTAGAATAAATTACACATGTACATAATTAACTTAGTTCAATTATACTTAGGGTAACTTGGTGAAAATTAATTAATTAGATTAAATAGAAACATAGGGTTATTTGAAATTGAATTTGTTTGTAAATTAAATTCTCAATAATAAATTAATTTTAGTCATCTGGTAAATATCATTTAAATAATTAGCAACCCCATAGATAGGAATTACTTGTGCATGAAAAATGTGTGTAAACAACAACCCTTTTGTGAATTACTTGCGTGTGTAGGATTAAAATTGCATTTTTTAGGATAAAGTTTAATAAAGGAATAATAAACAAGACTTCTAGAAACATTAGTAGAGGACTGGCACTCGAATCAACGAGGTTTGACCAGGCGTAAGGGGTGCCTAACACCTTCCCCTTACGTACCCATTATCCCGAACCTAGACATTGGGCTATGGTAATGACGGTTGTGGAAACTCTGCAAGGAGTAAGTTGCCATCCATGACCCTTGGAAGAAACACTGAATATGTCCCGGTTATTACCCGGGTGGCGACTCCTGTCTATCTATGCCTTCGTGGCATAAATCCTTAGTATCGTGGTAGTGTTATGGGAAGACGGTACTTACCAGTGGTTTGATTCTATTAGGATTATATGAAGTGCATGTCTAGGAAATGTTGTCTAAGGAGGTGGTATTTAAGTGAGACCATTGTGACTCCACCATCTTTCCTGGGCATTACCTGGTGCATTTTATATAATTCCAATGGATGATATTTCGCCTCACGCTCCCACCCCCACAACTATTCATGACACTATTCAAGTCAATTTATTGACTTTCTAATGCTTAATAGGTATGGGAATTCTAATTTCACCCACATACCATATTTTGGTTACCTAATTTGTTAGTTTTAGTTCTTTTCTCAAATTTTAAGTCTTTTAGGCAAAATTTCAAATTTTCAGTTTTGGTGTCCTATTTTGCACTGTTCCATTGGTCATATTGCTGTTAGAATTTGGCTAGGTTTTCTTCATAGAAGTTGTTTATTATTGTCTTAACTTTATTTCTCTTTTTGAATCACTCTATTTGGAGTTTTGCAGCTCAAGTTATAGCCATTTGAACATGGCTGGCCGGATTGGTCTAACCCAGATTTTCTGGGCAACTAATTTGGTTCTGACAGTTTTAGGTCACTAAATTTAGGTGACTAAATGACTTAGTTAAGGGTAGAATTTGGATTTGTGTTCTTCATGAAAGTTGTAGTACTATGTCATACCTTTCTAATGCCATAAAAATCAGGTCATTTGGACTTGCCTTGCCCAAGTTATGGCCAAATGAATAGATTGGTCATTTTTGTACAAGGCAGTGTACCTAATTCTGGATTTGGCCAATTTGTTCACTAAGTTTTTGTCACTTTCTGGGCATGATTCCTAAATGAAAAATGTCCCATTTTGTGTCTAGTTTCATTCTCAATTGGCCTCACACCAATTGGGTTAGTAAATTTTCAGTTTTGGTCCCTGAAAGGGACCTTGGTCATGCTGCCTGCAGAATGACCATAAGCAATTCGAATTTAAACCTAATTCTAACACTTCCTACACACCACAATTGGTCATACATGACCATTTTTCAACTCAAGCAAGGTCAAACACATAATTTGGCTAATTCTGACATTTTTCCTCCTAAAACCCTAGGTGCCAAAACCCTAATTTTCATGCTTAGCTCAATTCATGCAATTTAAACATACAAATCACCTATACAACCTTAATTCATTAAGATTTCATGTTTAACCTAACTAAACACCATCAAACTCTAGGGTACCATGGCTGCTGAAATTTCAGTTTGATAATTCATACATGTTTCTTCAAGTTTTCTCATACCATTTCCACTCAATCCAACTCAATTCAAAAGCTAAAGGACTAACTTAAGGTTAATTGACACTTACCTTAAGTGAGCAGAATTTATATCTCCAATTCTTAAACCTTTGCTTGATTTCTTTACTCCCAATCTACTTTTCAAAGCTCAAACACAAATCTTAACTAAGGAATTTACAATTTTTATGGTTGAATTTAGGGTTTCTTCAAGCTCAAAATAAGCTTTAATGGAGGGTGAAGTGAGGGAGAGAGGAGTGGGACGGCAACCTAGGAAGAAGAAGACTTCTTTTTTTTTCTTTTCTTTTTAATTTCTATTAGATATTTATCCATAAAAGTGATTTAATTAAGTAATAGTTATATTTGTTTTTATGATGTCACGCTTACCTCACTAGAATGATGTCATAAACTTTTTTTTTTAATTTTTGATTTTTCATTTCTTTTTCATTTACCTCTTCAATTTAATTATATATTTCACAATTTTAATTTCTCACATTTTATTGGATAGTTAGGTCAGGAGTCAGCTCTAGGGTAAATTGACCAAATTGCCCCTCGCTGGTTCTATCCGGTTTGCTAATTATTCACCATTTCTTCCGGATCCCTGACCTAATTATTTGACCTGCTTAACAATTATTTTTCGTGATTTTCTCTTTTCCACTGTATTCGCAATAGTCCTAAGGACAGTGGCGTCACATTTTACGGTTCAAAATTCGAGTTTAAATCGACCTCGCAGTCCTTCCTGAGAAGGTCACCCATCGCTGTGACTCTAAGCTCATTTAACTTCTTATGTTCTGTTTTTCTTATTTATACTTAACTAATTGACAATTACTAATTATTTGTGTTCAGGGCTTATCTAGTTGTCTTATATGTGGTTCTAATCCCCTTAATTATCCGGACCGACACCGGTCACCTAAACAGTGAAATATACCAGGCTATGCAAATAGGGGTGTTACAGACAATCAGGTTCAAAAAGAAAATAGAGCTAAAGAATGGAAGAGTGAAAGTTCATATTAGGATAAGATTAGGAAGAATAGGGCCAAGATATCGAGTAGGTGAATGTGGTTTTAGGAGCGGTAAACGAGATAAACAAAAAAGTAAGGATAGAGAACGTAGAAAAGGATGGCATTAGGAAGAACATTGTCAAGTTATAGAACCTAGAAGTACTGGACTTAGAGCAGGTCATAATTGATGTAGTGTTAGGAGCCTGAACCTAGAGCTTAGAGTTACAGGATCTGGATTAGACCTTATCTGTTTTCTACCCCTAAGGTAGGAAAATGGGGCAATGACATAAGAACCCTTTTAGTTGTTGACAGTGTAATGGAAATTAGGTGAGGTGTGCGACCAAAGTAGGTAGTTGCTGTTGAGCGTGCTGTGGTAACATGAATTGTATTGTCAGATAAAGAAGCAAGATTAGTAGGAGTAAGTTGGATAGAAGTCAACATAAGGGATTTAAATATGCAAGATGAGGGATAATGTCACAGAGGCTTGATGTTAAAAATTTAGAATGGTGAGACCTAGAGTCTAAAATTAGAGTTAGACAGATATTTTCAGTGTGATCGATAGGATAATTATGTAAAAAAAAAGAGTAATAATAAATAAATTATGATAATATGTAGCAAAACGATAGTAAAGGTCAGAATAGGACAAGATACGTATAGGTATAATTATAAGATATTGAGAAGTACATGGATTAGAGGAGGGATTATTGGTAAGATTGGAGTAGATCTGAAAAAATCTATGAGTGCTTTTATCTTCTAGAATATAACCAATTATAAGGAGCATTAGACACATAATTATAAGTATGGAAGATAAATGGAGAGTAAAAAGGAAATAGTAAATTCTAAGATGATATGTCAGGCAGGACAACAGTATAACAAATGGTAGATACAACTGATATTTTATAATAAAGCACAATAATTACAAAGAAATAATGAAACCAAAAGGGAGACTAAGGGGTATGAGCTAAATCTTTTTTATCAAGCAATGGTATACCATAAATGGTGGGAGAACATTTCTCCTTCTTTCCAAATTAGCTCGTGTTTCGATTCTAGGAGATTATGTTAAGAAGAGAGGTCGTGTCAAAGTGACCCAATTAATTGAAAATTTGATAGGCATTAGTACATATCCAATCTTTTGAGGCGAAAATGAGGATAATGGTGTACCTAATGTTAAGTATGAAAGAATGATCAGAGAGGTGATAGGAGTTAAATCGAGCTAGTTACCAGGGCTTACAACCCTTTTGAACTATAAGCTGGAGGAAGTGCTATTTGCTAACGAGTTACAGTGAATGAAATTGTTACTAATGAGAAAAGTTTAGGCTGAAGTTTGGAAAGCTATGGGCAGTATATATGATTATATTAAGGAGAATGAACACGTGAAGTATCTTATTCGAAATTAAGGCATGTCACATATTTTCTACAGCTGTGTTAGTTCAGATGGAACTTATAGTTTCTGGGGCTTCTATCCATCCAGGATGAGCAATTTCCTACTAAGGTTGGTAGGGAATGATAATGTTCTGATAGTTAAGTTGGGAAAGGGGATACAAAAAGAATTTTCTATGGTTAATTACAAGTGTTACATAATGTGAAGAATGTGCTGTGTACTAGAGATATCAGGAAAAGATCAACAAGTACTCAAATATAATGGCTTAGTTTCAAATGGAGGAGTAATGCTCGCACTTGTACTAATAATCTTCTTTTCTTTATCCCTAGTTTATTCAAAAATTCGAGGGTAAATTTTTCTTAAGGGGGAAAGAATGTAACAACTCAAAAAAAAAAAAAAGATATGACTTTTTCATGTGGCAGTGGAACTCAGTTCCAACGTCAGAAAAAAAAATTTCAAATCAAAAATTGGGAGGAGGCCCCCCTCCCCCCAATTTCTCTCTCTCCTCTCCTCTCCTCCACTCTTTCTTCTTCTTCCCTTCTCCGGTGATCGGCCGGCGACCTCCCAAGCGGCTCCACACTCATCGGCGATGTCACCAGTGGCGGCAGTAGCCCAGAATCTAGCCAACAATAGAGAGAGAGAGAGAAATGGGTCTCATACTTTGAATACTCATATCCGGCGATCCTGACGTCCGATTGGAGTGATTCTAGCGGCTATAAACTCCTAAGAGATAGCTCTTTCAGATGAGACCAACCTCGCCAGATTTGGTGGCCGTTTCTGGCGCCAGTGAGGAGAGAGAAAATCATTTTTTTTTTTTACTTTCTGACGAGATTTCTGACAATCCGACCGTTGGATCAACTATCCAAGACCACCTATGGACTCAGGAGGAGGAGAGGAACATTTTGGTATAACCAGTTCCTGCAGATGTCGCCGGCGATCGGCCGTAGCTTTGGCGAGCTTTGGAGATGATTCAACTTTCAGAGGCTTTCTTATAAATTTTTGAAATTTTTGAGACACAGTTAAGCTTCGGGTAAGATTATTTTCATTATTTCTCAGTCTGTGGAGTATAAATGCAGTGTTTCTTAAACAGAAAAAATTAGAGAAAAATTCTAAGAAAAATATATGATGAAAGTAAAATTATTTGGAGATATTCTATGATGTTTGTTGAATTTTTGAGTGATTGTAGAATATTTTTTGAAAAATATAGATGGATTTTAGTTAGATTTTTAGCATATGGGCGTATAAGATTATCTTGAATTATGATATTTAAATTTTATATGATCGATTGAAGCTTGAGAATAGAGGTTTAAATATGTGAATATTGAATTGGGTTGAATTAAGAATATGTTAGCTATTGAAAACTTATGGAATTGAGTAATATTCTCAAATAAAATATTCATGGGTGATTAGAAATTAAAATTCCTTTTGCGATAGCTTTATAACTTTATTAAGGACCGTAGGGTAAAATTTTAGAATTTTTGGAACTTGTTTAAGTGGATTTTTACAAAATATTAGTTATAGGGACTAAAACGTAATTTTTCAAGTTTATGACTATTGTCTGATTTGGAGGGCCCAGGAGAGGCCATATAATGTTGATGAGATGTGATTGTGGAAATCGAGAATTTAAAAGTGTTATTTGAATCTTTTTGCAGATTGGGTAGGTCTTAGGTATAGGGGAAACTCTGCCGAATTTTCGACATAAATTAGGATTGCCTCTTTAAATTTATTTTTATTTGAATTGGCACTAATAAATTCACAATAAAATTACGTAGGTGATCAGGGTCAACCATCTTCCTTCACCCAACCTCTGTCGTCGTCTCTAGTATATTGTGAGTAAAATATTAATTTTAATTTTAATTTCGATATTATTATATGTTCAAGCATGCCGATGCATCACTTATAAATATGTATCTATGTAGTTAAATACTAGGCATGTTTTATATTGCATTCATAGTTGATGAAGTTCCATGAATGTTGTTTGTGGTAATTTGGAGTAGTGTGCGTGCGTTGGAGTGCGTGTGGTATGGTATTGGATATGGACAGGACGGGTAGACACGGCTTGAGAGACACTCGCTGGGACCCGATCCTTTATGGATAAGTCGGGGCAGACACGGCTTGAGAGACACTAGCTAGGACCCCGCATTTGGTTTATTAAACGAAAGTCCGGCTTGAGAGACACTCGCTGGCAGAGGTTGGATTAAGAGAGCTGTACAGGGGATCAGCTCCATATATGTATTGTTTGCACAGTGTTGGGTGTGAGTGCTCCAAATTGCCTTTTTGCTGTTATGATGTGATGTGCAGGAAAATTTTGATAGTGTTGCATTCCACTCTTTAGGATGCATTAGCTTTAGATAGCTATATAAATTGTACTTAAAATTGGTATTTTACTTTCTGAGTCGAACGCTCATTCTTATTCACCATATTTTTCCAAGCTACAGGAGTAAACCTTTTTCAGAATAACCTGTTCCTTTCCTCGTAAGTTATGAAAAAATTACTCAACTGTATTATTATTATCTAAATTTGTAATTTAGAACTCTACATTTACTAGTAGTAGTATTAATCTTGTCAGGGACTGCATGAATTTAAGTTTTTGTATTAACAAATGAAAAAATTTTATGAGTTTTAAATAGTTTGTAAATGATGTAACAAGGTTGAGCTGGGCTCCCCTAATTTTAGTTTTTGATAATTACTGGGTTAAGTTGGTCCGAAATAAAATTATAACAGTTTAATTTAAATTATTTTATATGCATATTGGGCCTAAATTATGGGTCTGGTCATGAGTATGAGAACAGTAAGGCTTACTATGGGCCTCGGGGGCTTTATGTCGACCCAGGTCCTAGTGCCAGTCCAGCCCATAGACTGGGTCGTGACAAGTTTTCTCCTGTACTGCCACATAAGATTCTAAAACCAATATATTTATGCCAAATGTCAACATTAAATTGAATTTATTGCATTGCCACATATACTAATTATATTACTATGTATTTTTATCTCTCGATATATATAAAGCAAGAAGGTTTTCTCTTACTATTGCCACATGGCACTCTAAGTTTTAGGGCTGCCACGTGGCATTTACTATATAAAAATTATTATATTTTACAATTATAGTAATTAATGTAAGTAATTACTATTTTTTATATTAAGTATTTAATTTCATTTTTTATTTAATTCTAATTTTCTTTTAAATATCTTTACCATTACCATTATTACCATAATTTTTATAGCCAACTAATTAAAAGTAGCTGATATATTTCAAAAATTTATAAAATTTTCATTTAAGGATTCTTTAATTTTTATTATTTCATTTAATTATACAAATTTAAGAATTATACATCTTAAAATTAATAATATAATTTAGAATTATACTATAACAATTATCACATAGAGTTAAATATTTTTTTCCTTTTATCACATGAAGTTAAATAATTTGTCATCTCTCTCTTTTTTATATATTTAATAAATTTTAATTTACCTTTATTTTATTTTATTTTAACACATATTTAATAAAAATATATTTTTAATTATATATTGAATGTTATATATATATATATATATATATATATATATATATATATATATATATATATATATATATATATATATATATATATATATAATAAATTATGAAAAAATGAAATAAAATTTTATTTTCATAGTAATGAAAAATAAGAAATTTATGTTAATATTCAATTTTCATTATTTTTTTGATATTCTTTATAGTATAATTAATAAATAACTAATATTAGTATTAAACATATTATATTGTTTTATTATTATTTAGAAAAATTATATATATATATATGCACACCAGCCCTCGCTTGAAGTTTTATTTTTTATTAATTAATTATCCAATTTCTTTAAATTATGATTAAGTTATTAATTTTCTAATTATGCATATATAAATTACAAATTATTTAATTATTACACTTTAATACTATAATAAATAGCTATTGTTATTGTTGTTGTTAACTCCGCCTAAATAGTTTGCGCTTAGCTGGTCCCAAGCCCGGATAAAGGAGGAGAGTTGCGGTAGGTGACAACTAGCGTAAAAATTTCATCACACCTTATGATATGGATTCAAGTGATATAAACATTGGGGCGTCCTCTACTTACGACGCGCTACATAGGAGCCCGGGTGTAGTGAGAAATATGCAAGGGTGTAGGGCGTTCACCGAAATCGATGTGCCATGCCAGCGCCCGGGTGTGGTGTTAAGTGAGCAAGGGTTCCCACATCATGGATGGGTGTGGGTAAAGAAGTTAGTCCATAGGATAGATAGTAGAACAAATAGTGAAATAGAACACAAGATAGACATAGAAAATAATAGAAGATATCATAGAAGGAGACCAATTAGGAAGGAACAGGATAGGAGGAGGATCAGGGTTGGTACTTGAAAAGTTGGATCACTTACAGAAAAATTAATGGAGCTTGTGGATACCTTGAAAAGGAGAAGGGTTAATATTGCTTGCATTCAGGAGACTAAATGGGTAGGAGAGAAAAGCAAGGAAGTGGGTAATTCAGGGTACAAATTGTGGTTTATCGGAAAGGAGAGAAACAAGAACAGAGTGGGCATAATCATAGACAGGACATTGAAAGATGCTGTAATAGCTGTGAAAAGAGTAGGATATAGAATTATACTAGTAAAACTAGTACTAGAAGGAGAAACAATAAATATAGTTAGTGCTTATGCCCCACAAATAGGACTAGATAGTGAGAGTAAACAAATGTTTTGGGAATATATGGATGATTTAATGCAAAGCATACCGAATGAAGAGAATGTTTTCATTGGTGGAGATTTGAATGGACATGTAGGAAGTGATATGCAAGGTTATGAGAATGTTCATGGAGGTTTTGGTTTTGGCAGTCAAAATGAGGAGGAAAAAAGCATCTTGGACTTTGCTATGGCATATGACTTAATACTAGCAAATACATACTTTATAAAAAGAGAGTCACATGTAGTGACCTTCAAAAGTGGGCAACATAGAAGCCAAATCGACTTCCTCTTAACCAGGAAGAGAAATAGAGCTCTATGCAAGGATTGCAAGGTCATTCCAGGAGAGGCTTTAACAAATCAACATCGGTTAGTGGTCTTTGATGTCAAGTTTTGGAACAATTCAAGTAAGGTCAGAAAAAATAGTGTAGCTCGAACAAAGTGGTGGGAGTTCAAAGGAGTAAAGCAAGTGAAGTTCAAAAATGAGCTTCTCAAGTCCGAAGCATGGAAGCTGGATATGGAGGCCAATGATATGTGGATACAGATGGCATCAAAGATTAGAGAAGTAGCAAGAAAAGTATTTGGAGAGTCTAAAGGACATGGACCACCCTCAAAAGAGAGATGGTAGTGAAATGAGGAAGTACAAAAATTAGTGAAGAGAAAAAGGGAATAGTATAAGAAATTTCCTAAATGTGATAATAATGAGGCATATGAATAGTACAAGATAGCAAAGAAATAGGTAAAAAAGGCAGTTAGTCAAGTAAGAGCACAAGCCTTTGAAAAGTTATATGATAAACTTGGAACTAAAGAATGGAAGAAAGATATTTATAGATTAGCAAGGAGGAGAGAAAGGAAATGTCAAGATCTCAATCAAGCTAGGTGCATTAAGGATAAAGAAGGAAAAATGTTGGTGAAAGATTGAAAGTTGTAATATGTCAAATGACAATATTAAATTGAATTTATTGCCTTGCCACATATACTAATTATATATATATATATAAAGCAGAGAGATTTTTCCTTACTGTTACCATATGGCACTCTAAATTTTAGTGTAGTTACGTGGCATTTACTATATAAAAATTATTATATTTAATAATTATAATAATTAATGTAAGTATTTATTGTCTTTTATATTAAGTATTTAATTTCATTTTTATTTAATTTTAATTTTCTTTTAAATATATTTACTATTACCATAATTTTTATGGCTAACTAATTAAAAATAGCAGATATATTTTAAAAATTTATAAATTTCTCATTTAAGGATTCTTAAATTTTTTATTATTTCATTTAATTATAAAAATTTAAGAATTATACATCTTAAAATTAATAAAATAATTTAGAATTATACTATAAAAATTATTACATGGAGTTAAATATTTTGTCCTCTTATCACATGGAGTTAAATAATTTGTCATCTCTCTCTTTTTTATATATTTAATAAATTTTAATTTACCTTGATTTTATTTTAACAAGTATTTAATAAAAATATATTTTAATTATATATTGAATGTTATATATATAAAATAAATTATAAAAAAATGAAATTAAATTTTATTTTCATAGTAATGAAAAATAAGAAATTTATGTTAACATTCAATTTTCATTATTTTTTTATACTCTTTATAGTATAATTAATAAATAACTAATATTAGTATTAATTATATTATATTATTTTATTATTGTTTAGAAAAATTATATACATATATATATATATATATATATATATATATATATATATATATATATATATATATATATATATATATGCACACCTGCCTCCACTGGAAGTTTTATTTTTTATTAATTAATTGTATAATTTTTTTAAATTATGATTAAGTTATTAATTTTCTAATTATGCATATATAAGTTATAAATTATTTAATTATTACACTTTAATACTATAATAAATAATTATTATCATTGTTGTTATTATTATTATTATTATAAATACCTAAAAAGTTCAATTTAATTAGAGAAAGGAAAAATTAAGAATTAATTAAACTAATTTATTAATTTTACCTAATAAAAACATATATTAATTTTATATGTGTTGTATTTTCACTTTCTGATGAAGAATTAGTCCATATTTTTATAAAACAAATTCAAGAGTAGATAGAATTTTAAATCTATCATATTTATATCAATTGGTCATTTTTAATTAAATTTATTGATAACTATTTTGTTATATTTGCTAAAAATTGTAATATATAATTATTATATAATTTAATTTTCTAAATACAATTATCTTTTATATATATATATATAAAGTGGGAATATATTTACAGGAAAATGACATGTAATACTTTCCTTTTAAATATCTTTACTATTACCATTATTATTATAATTTTTATTGCTAACAAATTAAAAATAGCAGATATATTTCAAAAATTTATAAATTTCTCATTTAAAGATTCTTATTTTTTTATTATTTAATTTAATTATAAAAATTTAAGAATTATACATTTTAAAATTAATAAAATAATTTAAAATTATACTATAAAAATTATCACTTGGAGTTAAATATTTTATCCTTTTATCATATAGAGTTAAATAATTTGTCTTCTCTTTCTTTTTTTATATATTTAATAAATTTTAATTTATCTTGATTTTATTTTACTTTAACACGTATTTAATAAAAAAATATTTTTAATTATATATTGAATGTTATATATATGAAATGAATTATGAAAAAATGAAATAAAATTTTATTTTCATAGTAATGAAAAATAAGAAATTTATGTTAATATTCAATTTTTGTTATTTTTTTGATATTCTTTACAGTATAATTAATAAATAACTAATATTAGTATTAATCATATTATATTGTTTTATTATTATTTAGAAAAATTATATATATATATATATATTGAAGTTTTATTTTTTATTAATTAATTATATAATTTTTTTAAATTATGATTAAGTTATTAATTTCCTAATTATGCATATATAAGTTACAAATTATTTAATTATTACACTTTAATACTATAATAAATAACTATTATTATTATTATAAATACCTGAAATGTTCAATTTAATTAGAGAAAAGAAAAATTAAGAATTAATTAAACTAATTTATTAATTTTACCTAATAAAAAACATATACTAATTTTATACATGTTGTATTTTCACTTTTTGATGAAAAAGTGGTTCATATTTTTATAAAAAAAATTTAAGAGGTAAGATTTTAAATCTATCATATTTATACTAATCGATAATTTTTAATTAAATTTATTAATAACTATTTTTCTATATTTTCTGAAGTTGTAATATATTATTATTATATAATTTAATTTTCTAAATACAATCCTTATATATATATTTATATAACCAAGGACGCCGGGATCGAGAGGGGGATGAGCTAACAGGGAAGAAGCAATAATCTAGATCTTGAATAATATATAAATAACTAAAGAAATAAACAAAATGCACAATAAAGGGAAATCTTCAGAAATGAAAATTAAATTTGTAAATTAAAGATTAAATACATATATTTTATAGGCGGCAGAGCCAGTCCGTTAAGAATATATATACTTAACAAAGATAAAACTTAAAATTTAAATATGAATATACATGTATATATTCAATAGGCGGCAGAGCCAGTCCGTTATGAATATATATACGTATATTTATGCAGATCAGGCGGTTGAACTAACCATATGCATGCAAAAGAAAGAAATATTTGTAATTTTGCAAGAAAAGAATTGAAGAAAAACTTACTTCAAAACTTTATAAAATTTGTAAGATTTGTACAAAGGTTTTGGAGATGTAATTCTGGGAAGGACTTACAAAGGTTGCTCAGCACATGAGCTTCCTAAGATCTACTACAAGGAAGTTACAGGGTTTGTAGGTTTGTATGTGAGGTAGAGGTAGGGCAGGATGGGAAGTGAATCAACCTTCTTGCTCCTTTCTTCACCTCGGGGTGAAACTCCTTCAGAACCTTCTTCGGTTTCCCTCGGCTTGAGAAGCTTGAAGGGGAGAAGCTTGGGCTCAAGAGGCTTGAAGAATGGTTTGAAGTGGCTTCCTTTTGCCTTGGATAGGTGCCCCTTTATATCGAAGTGACTAGGGGCAGTTTTGTAATTTTGTAGGCTTTGAACAGTGTCTGCCACTTGATGCCTTCACGTGTGAACAGTGCTTCTTGTCTCCTTCACATGCGAACAGTCAAAAGTGAACAGTACAAGATATGACAGGTGAACAGTGACTTGTTTGGTTTTGAAATAAAGGAAGAAAAAAGAGAATATTACAAAAGTAAAATGATTACAAAAATTAAAATAAAAGGGAAAAGAAGAGAAAATGGATAATTTTACCGCCATAAATTTCTTTTGCCTGTCTTAAATTTTTTTTTTTTTTATAACAGATTTTGTATTTGTGAAGAGGTACCACAACCTTCTTCATCATCATCTCCCAAGTCTATGATGGGTTCTGAATCAGAATTGGCTGCAGAAGAATTGGTTCTGTTTTGCAATAATTGTTCCATTATTGCAAAATATTCTTCATCATTTTTAGCTCCTGCTAATCTTGCCATGGCATGTGATCTTTGGGCCAAAAACAATTGATTTGAAAAGTTTTGTATAGGAGTTGGTGGCAAAAGGTTTTTTCCCTTAAGCCAGGTTTTTACTCCTTGGTTTGTAATTGCTTCCGGGATATTAAATGAATCCCACCATTTTACCTTGAATCTTCTGATTATTGTATTCAATCCATCTTGGGGTCGAAATTCAAAAAACCAGATAAGAACCCAAGGTAAAAAGAATTTTAAAGAGAACAAGAGAAGAGGAGGAAACCTTTTCTCTTTGGGTAAGGGTTTGTAATGGGTTTTGAAAAGGTTTAAACTCTTTGATATTTCTGGTGTAAGAATTTCAAGTAGTGCACCAAAATACTTCCACTACTGAGCAAACCATGAAGGGGTTTTGGGAGGGTCAAATGTTTTTTGGAAATAAAAAAGCCAAGAATGGCTATTCTTGTGGTTTTGTATGAGGAAGGTATTATACCATGCCTATTGGTAATCCCAATAATTGAAATGCTGGCAGTGGTCCACCCTGTTTTGGAATGATAAAGGAAAGATTTTTGGTTTTGTAAGCTCTTGTCCCCAATCAGAAGGATTAAGGATGTTTTGTATGTGGCAAGTTGAATAAGCCGGATCAGCATGATTTTCTTTTAGATAAAAATGTTTGAATTTTACTGAGCCAGTAATTTCAAGTATTGCCTGGTAATAGGCTCAGGTTTTGGAAAGATCCCAAGGTTTGTAATGCCATCCTTTTGTAAAGGCTTTTGAAATTGCCATAGAGGCGTTTTGGTGTAAGAACTCATCTTCTATGATCAAAACATTTTGAAAATGGGTTTTTGTAATCCATTCCGAAGACTTCTTTTTTAATTTTGTTTGAGACAAAACTATTTGAGAAGAATTTGGTTGGGAAACATCGGTTTGAAAATCTATTTGTAAAATCTCATGGTCTTGAGAAATGTTTTGAAAAGTTTGAGAAAGGATTTTTTGGGAGGAAGACTATCCTTTCTCCTGGGTTTTGGAAATAGGTTTTGTAGATTTATCTTTCTGGGCCTGATTGGCCTGAGTTATGTTTTGTAGAGCCTGAAGAACTTCAGGAGATTTGGACAGTGATTCTATCCATTTTTGAATCTGGTATGCATTTTCGGAACTGAGATTCAATGAGTTTTGTTTGATCTTCTTCTTCTGCTTCGACCATGTCTGCCCAAGTTTGAATAGGTTTTGCAGAAGAGATGGTTGGTTTTGTAGGGTTTGGTTTTGTAGAGTTTGAGGCTTCAGCCTTGGTATTTTTCTTTTTGGGCATTGGCCTGTTTTGAAGAAATTCTCTGGTTAGAAAGTCTGGAATGGAATTTGTATCTCCTTTTATAAATTCAATTTCAAAATCAAAAATACTTAAAATTGCTTGCCATCGTGCAAAAATTTGTTTTGATGCAAGATTTTGAACATCTTTTTGCAAAACTTCTTTGGCTGATTTACAATCAATTCTAAGCAAAAATTTTTAATTTAATAAATCACTTTGAAATTTTTGTATGCACATGACAATTGCAAGAATCTCTTTTTTGATGGTAGAGTATTTCTTTTGACAATCATTCCAATGTGCAGAATGGAATTGAACTATTTGTTCTTTTCCGTTTTGAACTTGTTTCAAAATTCCACCATAACCTAACTCTGAGGCATCTGTCTCAACTACCTTAGGGGCTAATGGATCTGCTAAATGCAGACAAGGAATGGTTTGGACCTATTTTTTAATATAACGGATCACTTCAGTGTGATGATCTGTCCATGGAACAGGGTTTTTCTTTAACCTATCATGCAAGGGTTTTGCTAGACGGTTAATATTTGGACAAAAATATAAGACATAATTCAAGCTACCTAAGAATCTCTGTAGCTGGGTTTTATCCAAGATTTTCTTAGGAAATTTGTTTGAAAATTCTAGACTTCTTTCTATTGGAGTAATGGTTCCTTGGGATATGTAATGACCTAGAAACCTAACTCTGGTTTGGAAAAGAGAAATCTTTGATTTTGAAACGGCAAGGCCATTTCGTTTTGTAACAGAGAAGAATGTTCTTAAGTGTTTGAAGTGTTGTTCAATTGACTCCGAGAACACAAGAACATCATCTATATAGACTATGCAAAATTTTGAATATGAATTAAAGATTTCATTAATAATTCTCTGGAATTCTGATGGGGCATTTTTCAGGCCAAAAGGCATGACTTTCCACTCATATTGTCCAAAGGGAACTGTGAATGCAGTTTTGTATCTATCTTTTGGATCAATTTGTATTTGCCAAAATCCTGATTTTATATCAAATTTGGAAAATACAAATGCAGAATGAAGTTTTTGTAAAAGATCTTTTTTGTTTGGAATTGGATACCTGATCCATTTCAAAGCTTTATTCAAAGGTTTATAATTAATTACTAATCTAGGAGTGCCTCTTTCTATTTCTGAATTTTTGTTTACATAAAAAGCTACACAACTCCAAGGAGATCTAGATTCTGTAATTAATCATTTTTTCTTTAAGTCCAAAATTTCTAAACGACAGTGTTGTTTTAGTTCAGCATTCATTTGGATTAGTCTGGCTTTTGTAAGTATCTGTTTTTCATTGAAATCATTTTCATATGGTAAATCTACCATATGTTGTTTTTTATTCCAAAAGGCATTTGGTAAATCAGAACAAATTTCTCTTTCAATTTGGGTTTTGAAATCCGAAATTTTCTTTTTCACCAAATCATTTTGTAATTGTTTTTCAATTCTTGTTAAAGAAACATCTTGCTGTAAATACAACAAGTGTTGCTTTTTTCCCTCTATTAAAACATTAATCTCATTATTATAAATGAAATAAGCTTTTATAATATTGAGATTTCTTGTTTTTTGTTTTGTAACGAAAGGGAAAACAAGAGTTTGTTTTGTAGTTTTGAAGGAGATATTATCATTGTTAACCTTGTAGGGAGTTATCAAGTTAATGAAAGCAGTCCCTAAGATTACACTATGATGAATATCTTGAACAATTACGAATAAGGTTTTGAAAAGAAAATCACCATTAGCTATGGAGGCTTTTGTCTTATAGCTAATAGCCATTTTTAAATTATTTGCAGCTGAAAGTTTTTCTGTGGTATTTTCGTAAAATTTCTTTGGAACAATTCCTTCTTTAATACAGTTCAAATCTGCTCCTGTATCAAATAAGGCAATTGTATTGATTTTGAAATCTTTTGAAAAAACAATGGTAATTTGTATCAAATATTTTCTGGAGGTGATCTGATTGAGGATGAAAATAAAATCTTCTGGAGGTTTTTGAGTTTCTAAACTATTTTCTTTATTTTTTTCAGATTCTTCCTGGGGTTTTGAAAACAAAAGTTAGATTGCTTTTGAGTCCTGTGCCTTTTTCTCTTTAAGCTGTTTAAACTCATTTTTAGTGATTTTTATTTCTCTTTGGAGGCATTGGACTGGAGGGTTTTGTAGTTTTTTCTGATCTTCAGGATTTTCTTCATGCTTTACAACATCTAAGACTAATTCTTGATTTTTTAAAAGCATGTTGACATTTTTTGCATTTTCTTCAGATTCAATTTTAGAATTTGAATTGGATGAATTATTAACTAATCCATCTTTTTGTAAAGGCACGTTCTCTTCAGACTCCTGGTTGGAGTTTGAAGGGGAAGAATTAGTACTCAAATTTTGAATGACTAATTCTTCTTTTTGTAATGATTTATGATCGTCAGTGGATTCAGAGATTTTGAATTCACTTTCCATTTGTAATTCTAGGATTGATTTTGGAAGAGGTTTGTTTTGTAATTCAAAGGTTTCTTGAGGGTTTTGTTCCTTTAAAACCTGTTGTTTTGAATTCTTTTTATGAGGAGTTTTATTCCTAACAGTAACAGGGTTATCAGACAGTTTTTCTTCTGCTTTCTTTAGAAGATCTTTCAGAGCCGCAATGAACTCCGATTGATTGTCTTCTGTCTCCTGTTGTTTAGGTTTTGAAATTGGGACTGTTGATTTTGTAGATTTTTTGGACTTTTTGGAAATTTTTGAAAATGGATATGGAATGTCATGATAATCAGCATACATTTCAAACCATTCAAAGAAAAGAATATGAACTTTATATTCATATAGAAAATCATAATATTCTTTTTGAATTTCTTTCCTTCGATCATTGAAATGTTTGAAAAACCACATTTGCTTTTTATGATTTTTAGGAGAATAAAAATCATCATGCAAATATTGTTTGTCTACTTCAAATTCTTTTTCAAGCACATTAAGTTCATGGTTTACATTTTCTGTAATGGCTGAAAAGGTAGGAGAAGTAGGTTCTGATTCTGTTTGGGTTTCATCCTAAACAGACTCGTTTTGTAAATTTGTATAAACTAGATGTGGAACATTTGTAGAGTAATTTACGTTTTGTAAAGTGGATCTAGGTATTTCTGAAGTAGAAAACCTAGAAGAGCTAGGTAAATCTGAGGTAGAATACCTAGGCTGAATATTTTGTACTCCAACTGGTTTTATAACGGGCAAACTAATGACAGAAGGTATACGAGACACACTTCCTATGTCTACAGTACTGGACGTAGACATTCCATATATATTCTTTAGGCGGCAGAGCCAGTCCGTTAAGAATATATATACTTAACAAAGATAAAACTTAAAATTTAAATATGAATATACATGTATATATTCAATAGGCGGCAGAGTCAGTCCGTTATTAATATATATACGTATATTAACTAAAGAAATAAACAAAATGCACAATAAAGGAAAATCTTCAGAAATGAAAATTAAATTTATAAATTAAAGATTAAATATATATATTCTATAGGTGGCAGAGCCAGTCTGTTAAGAATATATATACTTAACAAAGATAAAACTTAAAATTTAAATATGAATATACATGTATATATTCAATAGGCGGCAGAGCCAGTCCGTTATGAATATATATACGTATATTTATGCAGATCAGGCGGTTGAACTGACCATATGCATGCAAAAGAAAGAAATATTTGTAATTTTGTAAGAAAAGAATTGAAGAAAACTTACTTTAAAACTTTATAAAATATGTATGATTTGTACAAAGGTTTTGGAGATGTAATTCCAGGTAGGACTTACAAAGGTTGCTCAGCACATGAGCTTCCTAAGATCTACTACAAGGAAGTTACAGGGTTTGTAGGTTTGTAGGTGAGGTAGAGGTAGGGCAGGATGGGAAGTGAATCAACCTTCTTGCTCCTTTCTTCACCTCGGGGTGAAACTCCTTCAGAACATTCTTCGGTTTCCCTCGGCTTGAGAAGCTTGAAGGGGAGAAGCTTGGGCTCAAGAGGCTTGAAGAATGGTTTGAAGTGGCTTTCTTTTGCCTTGGATGGGTGCCTCCTTATATAGAAGTGTCCAGGGGCAGTTTCGTAATTTTGTAAGTTTTGAACAGTGTCTGCCACTTGATGCCTTCACGTGTGAACAGTGCTTCTTATCTCCTTCACATGCGAACAGTAAAAAGTGAACAGTACAAGATATGACAGGTGAACAGTGTCCTGTCTGGTTTTAAAATAAAGGAAAAAAGAGAATAAAGTAAAAATGATTACAAAAATTAAAATAAAGGAAAATGAAGAGAAAAGTAAAAGTGCAAAGAGTAAAAATAAAAGTAGAATGGAAAATAAAGAGAATGAAAAGCTAGATGGATAATTTTACCGCCATAAATTTCTTTTGCCGGTCTTAAATTTTTTTTTCTTTTCTTTTCTTTTCTCTTTTCTTTTCCTTTTCTTTTTCTTTTCTCTTTTTTTTTTTTTTTTTTTTTTTTTTTTTTTTTTATGGAGTGGAGCTGGGACCACTCTTTTTATCCTTCCATCATGTTTTGTAAGTTGTGCCATGTCTCCTCGTCATCACTTGTTTCGTCATCCGATGAGACAGAAGATAAGTTGTAGTAACTTTCATATTGAACCATGTAATTTTCATACTGTGTTTCAATATGAAAGGGTTTTGGACTTGGCAAATGTTCATAGTGGACATATATCCGAGAATATGTACCTGTATGGACTAGCGCATACTCTGGATATCGGTGTTTTCGCCAGTTTTCAACGATTGTCTTTGCTCGCCATTTGTTGAGTTGGATGAAATGGTCTTCATGATTGCATGGCCAATCCGGAAGATGATAGAGAGGAGGAAGTTTTGTATCCAAGTAGAAGTAATGGATCACTTGTTGTAGCTCTCCATTTGCTAATACTTCTGGAGGTGTTGAAATGATTTGTATGTTGACTGGTTTTTGGCAGAATAATAATCTTCTGACTTCTTGAAGAACTCTGTTTCCTAAAAACCTTGTCATTTCACAATCAGATCTTGTGACTCGGACTCCAGCTAACATACCCCATTTGAATAGTTCTCTGGCGTCTAGATGTCGAGTTCTAGACATCTGAGTGGTTTTGAAGCGGGGGATGCTGAAATCTAAGCTGTGTTCACAGTCTGGATAGCACAGAGGATATCGGTTAGGATGTTCCTGAGTGCAATGAAAATGGGATTTTGAATAGTACTCCCATTCCCATGACCATCCATTGTGACCTTAGTGATTGCTTTTTGAAAAATTGAGACATTTTTGGAGAACATCCAGCTGTTCTTTGGTTCTGGACTTGATGATATTTTGTAGAATCTGCTCACGGATCTCTTGAGGAAGACCACTGAGAACTTGTTGCCTAAATTTCTTCGAAAGACAATGGGTTTGGAAATGTTCTAAGGACCTAGGCACCAAGTGAAGCAAAAAGGACTTCACTGTGGTGATAATTTTTCACATTGACCAGTGGGGCCAATGGTAATTTTACACTAGAATCCAGTGGGGATCCTAGGCCTTCAGTCCTTCGCTTTTGAATTCTTACACAAGAATCCAGTGGGGATCCTAGGCCTTCAAATTCCTGTTTTTGTAATTCAAGGTGATAATTTTGGTTAGAAGTGGATGGATCTGATGGATTAATTCTGGATGTAATGGATTTGTATAAAATTTGGTTTTGTAAAAACTCAATGAATGATTGAGCTACCATGATATGATCCTCATGATATTTAATTCTGCTAAGGAGGTCAGCCACATATTTATTAGCTTCCTCAAACTCAATACAAAGTGCATTGAGAGCTGTTACTCCCAACTTTTTGTTTTGTATTAAAGTCCAAAGATTGTCTAATAAACATTGGTGCCTTTCTGTGGGAACATATGCAGTTCTGGCTACATTAATTCTGAATTTTTGAGCAGGAGTTTTGGAGTGGACTATTGGTCCAAAGTGGACTAAATCACCATTGTTGGACGATTCTGCCATTTGCAAAAACTCATAAGGGTTAGTTTGTAATAAGCAGTAATCAAAAAATTGATTTTTGAAATAAGCTCGTTTAATGAAATTTCTTTTTGTAAATGCTGTCTTGTTTCCTGTTCCAAAACATTTATTTGATTATCAAAAATGGAATAAGCCTATATGATATTCAAATTTTTTGTTTTGGGTTTTTCAACAAAAGGAAAAACAAGGTTTTGATTTTTTGTTTTAAAAGAAATACTATCATAGTTGACTTTGTAGGGAGTAATCAAGTTGATGAAAAGCGTCCCTAAAATGACACTATGACTGATATCTTTTATTAAAACAAATGAAGTTTTTAGAAGGAGATTTGAATTGGCTATTGAAGCCTCTGTTTTGTAATTAATTTTGATTTTGGAATTGTTTGCAGCTGAAAGATTTTCAGTAGTTTTTTCTTGGAATTTCTTTGGAACAATGCCTTCTTTAATACAATTTAAATCTGCACCTGTATCAAATAAGGCAATTGTATCGATCTTGAAATTTTTTGAAAAAACTATCGAAATTTTAATCAAATATTTTCTGGAAGAAATCTCATTAAGAATGAAGAGAAAATCCTTTATAGGTTTTTCAAGATTTTGAATTTCAAACATATTTTCTTCATCTTCTTCTTCGAATTCTTCATTGATTTGTTTTGAAAGTAATTTTTGAATTGTTTCTGAGTCCTGTGCCTGTTTTTCTTTAAGCTCATTAAGCTCAATCTTAACAGCTTTTATTTCTTCCTGGAGGCTTTGGACTGAAACAGTTGGCTGTTTTGAAGTCTTCTTTCTACCAAATATGGCCGTAAGGTCATATGTGTTTTTTATAATGGAGGGCAGAGTAGAAAGTTTTTGTATTGGTTGTTCTTCAAAGGTTTTCAAAAGTTTTCCTAAAAATTCTTTTTGTAGTTGAGAATCTTCAACCTGTGTAAGGATTTCTAAGAGTAACTTTTGGTCTTTTGAAAGAACATTGATTTTCAATTTTGGTTTTGTAAACAGTTCGTTTTCTGTTTCAGAATCAGAACTGGATGATGAACTTGTGATTGATTCATCAATTTGTAATCCTTCTTCATTTTCCTTGGGTTCAGAATTACTGGACTCACCTTCGGTTTCAACTAAAAGAGCAGTTATTTTATTAATAACTTCTTCTTCTAATTGCAACTCATGAAGTTTTTTGTTTAACTTGCAAAAATTTGCAGTGTGGCCTTTGTTACCACATTTGTAGCAAGTTAAATTTTTTATCTTTGATTTGGATTGGGGACTAGGTTTACTAGTCTTTTTTGGAAGTTTTTTGTAATAGGAATCTTTTTCTGGTTTTGAAGAGTTTTTGTATTTTTGAGATGATTTTCTGTAAGTTTTTCTGCTACAACTTCCTCCACAATCTGGAGTAGGGTTTTTGGTTCCTATTTCAAATTGTTTGCAGAAAGATCCTAACTCTTGGCGAGTTTTTCTCATTTCCCATTTGAGATGTTTTTGTAATTTCAAATCCTGACAGATCTTTAAACCTTCTTTTTTAGTGAGACTGACTAGTTCACCATAGGTTAATTTATCATACGGGATTTGATTTCCAAATGCTTCCTTGATTTTATTCCTAACTTTTTCTCCTAAAAGGATCGGAAGTCCAGCAAGGAATTTCTCTTTTCAAAAGGGCTGATTAGAATCTTCTCTAAGCATTACCCTAGTAAGAAAAGTGTTTTTGTAATACTGAAAATCACTCAATTTTTTGCATCTAAGGTTTGAAAGTAGTTCGGCATTCTTATCTTTAAGATGGGATGGGTCATCTGCGAAATGTAAGGAAATTGTTACAATCAAGGTGGCTACTGCATCTGGGATTGGTTGGCCTAACTCATCAAGAATTGGCACGCCATCTTCTTGAGTTTGTATGGATTCTAGAATCTCAGATTTTTGTAGGTTCGTGAGATGATAATCCCACCATCCTTTGAGCAGTCCTGAGAATCCTGTAATGAGGAGTTCAGCGATAGCTCTGTCTGGGGTTCCAGTTTGGGTTTTTTAAGCATTTGCTGCCATGGTCATTTGCTGGAGCAAATTCAAGATGTTGTATTCAGACATACCATCTATGTTCCATTCATAGACAGTAGAGGCATTGAATTTAGACTGGGTCAGAATTTCAGATCTATTTTCTATGCCTAAGTCTGGAGCTGTTATTGGGAGGGGTGTTGCTACCCGTGGCCAATAAAGTCTATTGATTTGTAAAGGTTTTGAAGACTGAATTTTTTCAGTTTGGATGGGCTGGTTTTCTTGGTTTTGGACATCTGAATCTGAATCTTCCTTAATTATATTGATACTCCTTTGGGAGGTTTGAGGTGTTTCAGGTGCTACTGGAGTAGAAGTTGAAGCTTCTAGCCTAGTCTTCATGTCTTTCAAAGCTTGGATGAATTCAGAATTGTTGTTGTTTTGTAAATCTTTTTGACTGTTTTTGGAAACTTGGAATGGTTTGAAAATTGGGTTTTTCAATTTTGTATCCGGCTTAGTTTCAATTTGGGAAACTGTAGCCTGTTGGTTTTGTTCCATTTTTTGTAATTGCTTACCTATGGTATGCAAATGGGCATTTGTAAAGTTATTCTGTAGAACAATGTTTTTTATATTCACAGAATCACTTTCATTTGGAATTTTGTAAGGGGCTGCTTCTACTGTTTGTTCCAAGTGGGGAATTTTTACTATCCTAAGAGGAGGATGTTAAGATTGTATTTTTCTACCATCTGAAATTTCTCATTCAGGAACTTTGTTTCTAACAGTAACAGGATTAACAGACAATTTTGCTTCTGCTTTCTTTAGAAGATCTTTCAAAGCCGCAATGAACTCTGTTTGATTATCTTCTGACTCCTGTTGTTTAGGTTTTGAAATTTGGGAAGGTTTTGAAATTGGATTTGATTTTTTGAAAGTTTTTAGAGTTTTGGAAAACGGATATGAAATGTTATGCTGTTTAGTATACATTTCAAACCAATCAAAGAAAAGAATATGAATTTTGTGTTGGTATATAAAGTCATAATATTCCTTTTGAATTTCTTTTCTTTGATCATTGAAATTTTTTAAAAACCACATTTGCTTTTTATGATTTTTAGGAGAATAAAAATCATCATGCAAATATTGTTTGTCTACTTCAAATTCTTTTTCAAGCACATTAAGTTCATGGTTTACATTTTCTGTAATGGCTGAAAAGGTAGGAGAAGTAGGTTCTGACTCTGTTTGGGTTTCAACCTGAACAGACTCATTTTGTAAATTTGTATAAACTGGATGTGGAACATTTATAGAGTAATCTACGTTTTGTAAAGCGGATCTAGGTATTTATGAAGTAGAAAACCTAGAAGAGCTAGGTAAGTCTGAGGTAGAATACCTAGGCTGAATATTTTGAATACTAATTGGTTTTGTAAAAGGCAAACTAATGACAGAAGGTATACGAGACACTCTTCCTATGTCTACAGAACTGGACGTTGACGAATCATCTGAAAACCTAAGGCTTCTGTTAAAGCTAAGGCTGACTCTTCCATCGTCATACTGGGTTATTTGCCTAAGTTGAACATTTGGCTCAACTATTTT